>NW_026961451.1:300000-411000 GCF_963924245.1 Chroicocephalus ridibundus | reverse complement strand
CAAGACGTTTCTGTACATTGGGCACAGCGCTCTGCAGGGTGTTAGCAGAGAGTTTCCCGGGACAGTGAAACCCTATATCAGAGACACTGAGAAGAAGCCCCGATGTTCCCTCCAGGCACTTTCAGTGTGGGTGCCTTCTCCACGTGGTTCCTGGTTTCACTGCAGCTCTGAAGAGAATGTTAGCAAAGAGGTAATCGGGACAGTGCAAACAGTACTCAAAGACAGGGAGAGCAAGCTCTACATTACTCTCCTGGCACTTTGGATGTGGGACATACAGCGAGATGTTTGCTGCTTTTACGTTTGGCTGTTGGGAGATTTACAGCACAAAGATATCTAGTTGATTTGAAGCAGTTCCGAGAAAGTCTAAACATAATCCTCACTTTTCCCTCCTGGCACTTTCCCTGTAGGAGATACCGCAAGACGTTTCTGTATATTGGGCACTACGCTCTGCAGGGTGTTAGCAGAGACTTTCCCGGGACAGTAAAACCTGACATCAGAGACACTGAGAAGAAGCCCCAATGTTCCCTCCAGGCACTTTCAGTGTGGGTGCCTTCTCCACGTGGTTCCTGGTTTCACTGCAGCTCTGAAGAGAATGTTAGCAAAGAGGTAATCGGGACAGTGCAAACAGTACTCAAAGACAGGGAGAGCAAGCTCTCTCGGCACTTTGGATGTGGGACATACAGCGAGATGTTTGCTGCTTTTACATTTGGCTGTTGGGAGATTTACAGCACAAAGATATCTAGTTGATTTGAAGCAGTTCCGAGAAAGTCTAAACATAATCCTCACTTTTCCCTCCTGGCACTTTCCCTGTAGGAGATACCGCAAGACGTTTCTGTACATTGGGCACAGCGCTCTGCAGGGTGTTAGCAGAGAGTTTCCCGGGACAGTGAAACCCTATATCAGAGACACTGAGAAGAAGCCCCAATGTTCCCTCCAGGCACTTTCAGTGTGGGTGCCTTCTCCACGTGGTTCCTGGTTTCACTGCAGCTCTGAAGAGAATGTTAGCAAAGAGGTAATCGGGACAGTGCAAACAGTACTCAAAGACAGGGAGAGCAAGCTCTCTCTTGGCACTTTGGATGTGGGACATACAGCGAGATGTTTGCTGCTTTTACATTTGGCTGTTGGGAGATTTACAGCACAAAGATATCTAGTTGATTTGAAGCAGTTCCGAGAAAGTCTAAACATAATCCTCACTATTCCCTCCTGGCACTTTCCCTGTAGGGGATACCGCAAGACGTTTCTGTATATTGGGCACAGCGCTCTGCAGGGTGTTAGCAGAGAGTTTCCCGGGACAGTGAAACCCTATATCAGAGACACTGAGAAGAAGCCCCGATGTTCCCTCCAGGCACTTTCAGTGTGGGTGCCTTCTCCACGTGGTTCCTGGTTTCACTGCAGCTCTGAAGAGAATGTTAGCAAAGAGGTAATCGGGACAGTGCAAACAGTACTCAAAGACAGGGAGAGCAAGCTCTACATTACTCTCCTGGCACTTTGGATGTGGGACATACAGCGAGATGTTTGCTGCTTTTACGTTTGGCTGTTGGGAGATTTACAGCACAAAGATATCTAGTTGATTTGAAGCAGTTCCGAGAAAGTCTAAACATAATCCTCACTTTTCCCTCCTGGCACTTTCCCTGTAGGGGATACCGCAAGACGTTTCTGTATATTGGGCACTACGCTCTGCAGGGTGTTAGCAGAGACTTTCCCGGGACAGTAAAACCTGACATCAGAGACACTGAGAAGAAGCCCCAATGTTCCCTCCAGGCACTTTCAGTGTGGGTGCCTTCTCCACGTGGTTCCTGGTTTCACTGCAGCTCTGAAGAGAATGTTAGCAAAGAGGTAATCGGGACAGTGCAAACAGTACTCAAAGACAGGGAGAGCAAGCTCTCTCGGCACTTTGGATGTGGGACATACAGCGAGATGTTTGCTGCTTTTACATTTGGCTGTTGGGAGATTTACAGCACAAAGATATCTAGTTGATTTGAAGCAGTTCCGAGAAAGTCTAAACATAATCCTCACTTTTCCCTCCTGGCACTTTCCCTGTAGGAGATACCGCAAGACGTTTCTGTACATTGGGCACAGCGCTCTGCAGGGTGTTAGCAGAGAGTTTCCCGGGACAGTGAAACCCTATATCAGAGACACTGAGAAGAAGCCCCAATGTTCCCTCCAGGCACTTTCAGTGTGGGTGCCTTCTCCACGTGGTTCCTGGTTTCACTGCAGCTCTGAAGAGAATGTTAGCAAAGAGGTAATCGGGACAGTGCAAACAGTACTCAAAGACAGGGAGAGCAAGCTCTCTCTTGGCACTTTGGATGTGGGACATACAGCGAGATGTTTGCTGCTTTTGCGTTTGGCTGTTGGGAGATTTACAGCACAAAGATATCTAGTTGATTTGAAGCAGTTCCGAGAAAGTCTAAACATAATCCTCACTTTTCCCTCCTGGCACTTTCCCTGTAGGGGATACCGCAAGACGTTTCTGTATATTGGGCACTACGCTCTGCAGGGTGTTAGCAGAGAGTTTCCCGGGACAGTGAAACCCTATATCAGAGACACTGGGAAGAAGCCCCAATGTTCCCTCCAGGCACTTTCAGTGTGGGTGCCTTCTCCACGTGGTTCCTGGTTTCACTGCAGCTCTGAAGAGAATGTTAGCAAAGAGGTAATCGGGACAGTGCAAACAGTACTCAAAGACAGGGAGAGCAAGCTCTCTCGGCACTTTGGATGTGGGACATACAGCGAGATGTTTGCTGCTTTTACATTTGGCTGTTGGGAGATTTACAGCACAAAGATATCTAGTTGATTTGAAGCAGTTCCGAGAAAGTCTAAACATAATCCTCACTTTTCCCTCCTGGCACTTTCCCTGTAGGAGATACCGCAAGACGTTTCTGTACATTGGGCACAGCGCTCTGCAGGGTGTTAGCAGAGAGTTTCCCGGGACAGTGAAACCCTATATCAGAGACACTGAGAAGAAGCCCCAATGTTCCCTCCAGGCACTTTCAGTGTGGGTGCCTTCTCCACGTGGTTCCTGGTTTCACTGCAGCTCTGAAGAGAATGTTAGCAAAGAGGTAATCGGGACAGTGCAAACAGTACTCAAAGACAGGGAGAGCAAGCTCTCTCTTGGCACTTTGGATGTGGGACATACAGCGAGATGTTTGCTGCTTTTACATTTGGCTGTTGGGAGATTTACAGCACAAAGATATCTAGTTGATTTGAAGCAGTTCCGAGAAAGTCTAAACATAATCCTCACTTTTCCCTCCTGGCACTTTCCCTGTAGGGGATACCGCAAGACGTTTCTGTACATTGGGCACAGCGCTCTGCAGGGTGTTAGCAGAGAGTTTCCCGGGACAGTGAAACCCTATATCAGAGACACTGAGAAGAAGCCCCAATGTTCCCTCCAGGCACTTTCAGTGTGGGTGCCTTCTCCACGTGGTTCCTGGTTTCACTGCAGCTCTGAAGAGAATGTTAGCAAAGAGGTAATCGGGACAGTGCAAACAGTACTCAAAGACAGGGAGAGCAAGCTCTACATTACTCTCTTGGCACTTTGGATGTGGGACATACAGCGAGATGTTTGCTGCTTTTGCGTTTGGCTGTTGGGAGATTTACAGCACAAAGATATCTAGTTGATTTGAAGCAGTTCCGAGAAAGTCTAAACATAATCCTCACTTTTCCCTCCTGGCACTTTCCCTGTAGGGGATACCGCAAGACGTTTCTGTATATTGGGCACAGCGCTCTGCAGGGTGTTAGCAGAGACTTTCCCGGGACAGTGAAACCCTATATCAGAGACACTGGGAAGAAGCCCCAATGTTCCCTCCAGGCACTTTCAGTGTGGGTGCCTTCTCCACGTGGTTCCTGGTTTCACTGCAGCTCTGAAGAGAATGTTAGCAAAGAGGTAATCGGGACAGTGCAAACAGTACTCAAAGACAGGGAGAGCAAGCTCTCTCTTGGCACTTTGGATGTGGGACATACAGCGAGATGTTTGCTGCTTTTACATTTGGCTGTTGGGAGATTTACAGCACAAAGATATCTAGTTGATTTGAAGCAGTTCCGAGAAAGTCTAAACATAATCCTCACTTTTCCCTCCTGGCACTTTCCCTGTAGGGGATACCGCAAGACGTTTCTGTATATTGGGCACTACGCTCTGCAGGGTGTTAGCAGAGACTTTCCCGGGACACTGAAACCCTATATCAGAGACACTGGGAAGAAGCCCCAATGTTCCCTCCAGGCACTTTCAGTGTGGGTGCCTTCTCCACGTGGTTCCTGGTTTCACTGCAGCTCTGAAGAGAATGTTAGCAAAGAGGTAATCGGGACAGTGCAAACAGTACTCAAAGACAGGGAGAGCAAGCTCTCTCTTGGCACTTTGGATGTGGGACATACAGCAAGATGTTTGCTGCTTTTGCGTTTGGCTGTTGGGAGATTTACAGCACAAAGATATCTAGTTGATTTGAAGCAGTTCCGAGAAAGTCTAAACATAATCCTCACTTTTCCCTCCTGGCACTTTCCCTGTAGGGGATACCGCAAGACGTTTCTGTATATTGGGCACAGCGCTCTGCAGGGTGTTAGCAGAGAGTTTCCCGGGACAGTGAAACCCTATATCAGAGACACTGAGAAGAAGCCCCGATGTTCCCTCCAGGCACTTTCAGTGTGGGTGCCTTCTCCACGTGGTTCCTGGTTTCACTGCAGCTCTGAAGAGAATGTTAGCAAAGAGGTAATCGGGACAGTGCAAACAGTACTCAAAGACAGGGAGAGCAAGCTCTACATTACTCTCTTGGCACTTTGGATGTGGGACATACAGCGAGATGTTTGCTGCTTTTACGTTTGGCTGTTGGGAGATTTACAGCACAAAGATATCTAGTTGATTTGAAGCAGTTCCGAGAAAGTCTAAACATAATCCTCACTTTTCCCTCCTGGCACTTTCCCTGTAGGGGATACCGCAAGACGTTTCTGTATATTGGGCACTACGCTCTGCAGGGTGTTAGCAGAGACTTTCCCGGGACAGTAAAACCTGACATCAGAGACACTGAGAAGAAGCCCCAATGTTCCCTCCAGGCACTTTCAGTGTGGGTGCCTTCTCCACGTGGTTCCTGGTTTCACTGCAGCTCTGAAGAGAATGTTAGCAAAGAGGTAATCGGGACAGTGCAAACAGTACTCAAAGACAGGGAGAGCAAGCTCTCTCGGCACTTTGGATGTGGGACATACAGCGAGATGTTTGCTGCTTTTACATTTGGCTGTTGGGAGATTTACAGCACAAAGATATCTAGTTGATTTGAAGCAGTTCCGAGAAAGTCTAAACATAATCCTCACTTTTCCCTCCTGGCACTTTCCCTGTAGGAGATACCGCAAGACGTTTCTGTACATTGGGCACAGCGCTCTGCAGGGTGTTAGCAGAGAGTTTCCCGGGACAGTGAAACCCTATATCAGAGACACTGAGAAGAAGCCCCAATGTTCCCTCCAGGCACTTTCAGTGTGGGTGCCTTCTCCACGTGGTTCCTGGTTTCACTGCAGCTCTGAAGAGAATGTTAGCAAAGAGGTAATCGGGACAGTGCAAACAGTACTCAAAGACAGGGAGAGCAAGCTCTACATTACTCTCTTGGCACTTTGGATGTGGGACATACAGCGAGATGTTTGCTGCTTTTACATTTGGCTGTTGGGAGATTTACAGCACAAAGATATCTAGTTGATTTGAAGCAGTTCCGAGAAAGTCTAAACATAATCCTCACTTTTCCCTCCTGGCACTTTCCCTGTAGGAGATACCGCAAGACGTTTCTGTATATTGGGCACAGCGCTCTGCAGGGTGTTAGCAGAGACTTTCCCGGGACAGTGAAACCCTATATCAGAGACACTGAGAAGAAGCCCCAATGTTCCCTCCAGGCACTTTCAGTGTGGGTGCCTTCTCCACGTGGTTCCTGGTTTCACTGCAGCTCTGAAGAGAATGTTAGCAAAGAGGTAATCGGGACAGTGCAAACAGTACTCAAAGACAGGGAGAGCAAGCTCTCTCTTGGCACTTTGGATGTGGGACATACAGCGAGATGTTTGCTGCTTTTACATTTGGCTGCTGGGAGATTTACAGCACAAAGATATCTAGTTGATTTGAAGCAGTTCCGAGAAAGTCTAAACATAATCCTCACTTTTCCCTCCTGGCACTTTCCCTGTAGGGGATACCGCAAGACGTTTCTGTATATTGGGCACTACGCTCTGCAGGGTGTTAGCAGAGACTTTCCGGGACACTGAAACCCTATATCAGAGACACTGGGAAGAAGCCCCAATGTTCCCTCCAGGCACTTTCAGTGTGGGTGCCTTCTCCACGTGGTTCCTGGTTTCACTGCAGCTCTGAAGAGAATGTTAGCAAAGAGGTAATCGGGACAGTGCAAACAGTACTCAAAGACAGGGAGAGCAAGCTCTCTCTTGGCACTTTGGATGTGGGACATACAGCAAGATGTTTGCTGCTTTTGCGTTTGGCTGTTGGGAGATTTACAGCACAAAGATATCTAGTTGATTTGAAGCAGTTCCGAGAAAGTCTAAACATAATCCTCACTTTTCCCTCCTGGCACTTTCCCTGTAGGAGATACCTCAAGACGTTTCTGTACATTGGGCACAGCGCTCTGCAGGGTGTTAGCAGAGACTTTCCCGGGACAGTGAAACCCTATATCAGAGACACTGAGAAGAAGCCCCAATGTTCCCTCCAGGCACTTTCAGTGTGGGTGCCTTCTCCACGTGGTTCCTGGTTTCACTGCAGCTCTGAAGAGAATGTTAGCAAAGAGGTAATCGGGACAGTGCAAACAGTACTCAAAGACAGGGAGAGCAAGCTCTCTCTTGGCACTTTGGATGTGGGACATACAGCGAGATGTTTGCTGCTTTTGCGTTTGGCTGTTGGTAGATTTACAGCACAAAGATAGCTAGTTGATTTGAAGCAGTTCCGAGAAAGTCTAAACATAATCCTCACTTTTCCCTCCTGGCACTTTCCCTGTAGGAGATACCTCAAGACGTTTCTGTACATTGGGCACAGCGCTCTGCAGGGTGTTAGCAGAGAGTTTCCCGGGACAGTGAAACCCTATATCAGAGACACTGAGAAGAAGCCCCAGTGTTCCCTCCAGGCACTTTCAGTGTGGGTGCCTTCTCCACGTGGTTCCTGGTTTCACTGCAGCTCTGAAGAGAATGTTAGCAAAGAGGTAATCGGGACAGTGCAAACAGTACTCAAAGACAGGGAGAGCAAGCTCTCTCTTGGCACTTTGGATGTGGGACATACAGCGAGATGTTTGCTGCTTTTACATTTGGCTGTTGGGAGATTTACAGCACAAAGATATCTAGTTGATTTGAAGCAGTTCCGAGAAAGTCTAAACATAATCCTCACTTTTCCCTCCTGGCACTTTCCCTGTAGGAGATACCTCAAGACGTTTCTGTACATTGGGCACAGCGCTCTGCAGGGTGTTAGCAGAGAGTTTCCCGGGACACTGAAACCCTATATCAGAGACACTGAGAAGAAGCCCCAATGTTCCCTCCAGGCACTTTCAGTGTGGGTGCCTTCTCCACGTGGTTCCTGGTTTCACTGCAGCTCTGAAGAGAATGTTAGCAAAGAGGTAATCGGGACAGTGCAAACAGTACTCAAAGACAGGGAGAGCAAGCTCTACATTACTCTCTTGGCACTTTGGATGTGGGACATACAGCGAGATGTTTGCTGCTTTTACATTTGGCTGTTGGGAGATTTACAGCACAAAGATATCTAGTTGATTTGAAGCAGTTCCGAGAAAGTCTAAACATAATCCTCACTTTTCCCTCCTGGCACTTTCCCTGTAGGGGATACCGCAAGACGTTTCTGTATATTGGGCACAGCGCTCTGCAGGGTGTTAGCAGAGACTTTCCCGGGACAGTGAAACCCTATATCAGAGACACTGGGAAGAAGCCCCAATGTTCCCTCCAGGCACTTTCAGTGTGGGTGCCTTCTCCACGTGGTTCCTGGTTTCACTGCAGCTCTGAAGAGAATGTTAGCAAAGAGGTAATCGGGACAGTGCAAACAGTACTCAAAGACAGGGAGAGCAAGCTCTCTCTTGGCACTTTGGATGTGGGACATACAGCGAGATGTTTGCTGCTTTTACATTTGGCTGTTGGGAGATTTACAGCACAAAGATATCTAGTTGATTTGAAGCAGTTCCGAGAAAGTCTAAACATAATCCTCACTTTTCCCTCCTGGCACTTTCCCTGTAGGGGATACCGCAAGACGTTTCTGTATATTGGGCACTACGCTCTGCAGGGTGTTAGCAGAGACTTTCCCGGGACACTGAAACCCTATATCAGAGACACTGGGAAGAAGCCCCAATGTTCCCTCCAGGCACTTTCAGTGTGGGTGCCTTCTCCACGTGGTTCCTGGTTTCACTGCAGCTCTGAAGAGAATGTTAGCAAAGAGGTAATCGGGACAGTGCAAACAGTACTCAAAGACAGGGAGAGCAAGCTCTCTCTTGGCACTTTGGATGTGGGACATACAGCAAGATGTTTGCTGCTTTTACGTTTGGCTGCTGGGAGATTTACAGCACAAAGATATCTAGTTGATTTGAAGCAGTTCCGAGAAAGTCTAAACATAATCCTCACTTTTCCCTCCTGGCACTTTCCCTGTAGGGGATACCTCAAGACGTTTCTGTACATTGGGCACAGCGCTCTGCAGGGTGTTAGCAGAGAGTTTCCCGGGACAGTGAAACCCTATATCAGAGACACTGAGAAGAAGCCCCAGTGTTCCCTCCAGGCACTTTCAGTGTGGGTGCCTTCTCCACGTGGTTCCTGGTTTCACTGCAGCTCTGAAGAGAATGTTAGCAAAGAGGTAATCGGGACAGTGCAAACAGTACTCAAAGACAGGGAGAGCAAGATCTCTCTTGGCACTTTGGATGTGGGACATACAGCGAGATGTTTGCTGCTTTTACATTTGGCTGTTGGGAGATTTACAGCACAAAGATATCTAGTTGATTTGAAGCAGTTCCGAGAAAGTCTAAACATAATCCTCACTTTTCCCTCCTGGCACTTTCCCTGTAGGGGATACCGCAAGACGTTTCTGTACATTGGGCACAGCGCTCTGCAGGGTGTTAGCAGAGAGTTTCCCGGGACAGTGAAACCCTATATCAGAGACACTGAGAAGAAGCCCCAATGTTCCCTCCAGGCACTTTCAGTGTGGGTGCCTTCTCCACGTGGTTCCTGGTTTCACTGCAGCTCTGAAGAGAATGTTAGCAAAGAGGTAATCGGGACAGTGCAAACAGTACTCAAAGACAGGGAGAGCAAGCTCTCTCTTGGCACTTTGGATGTGGGACATACAGCGAGATGTTTGCTGCTTTTACATTTGGCTGCTGGGAGATTTACAGCACAAAGATATCTAGTTGATTTGAAGCAGTTCCGAGAAAGTCTAAACATAATCCTCACTTTTCCCTCCTGGCACTTTCCCTGTAGGAGATACCGCAAGACGTTTCTGTACATTGGGCACAGCGCTCTGCAGGGTGTTAGCAGAGACTTTCCCGGGACAGTGAAACCCTATATCAGAGACACTGAGAAGAAGCCCCAATGTTCCCTCCAGGCACTTTCAGTGTGGGTGCCTTCTCCACGTGGTTCCTGGTTTCACTGCAGCTCTGAAGAGAATGTTAGCAAAGAGGTAATCGGGACAGTGCAAACAGTACTCAAAGACAGGGAGAGCAAGCTCTCTCTTGGCACTTTGGATGTGGGACATACAGCGAGATGTTTGCTGCTTTTACATTTGGCTGCTGGGAGATTTACAGCACAAAGATATCTAGTTGATTTGAAGCAGTTCCGAGAAAGTCTAAACATAATCCTCACTTTTCCCTCCTGGCACTTTCCCTGTAGGGGATACCGCAAGACGTTTCTGTATATTGGGCACTACGCTCTGCAGGGTGTTAGCAGAGACTTTCCCGGGACAGTGAAACCCTATATCAGAGACACTGAGAAGAAGCCCCAATGTTCCCTCCAGGCACTTTCAGTGTGGGTGCCTTCTCCACGTGGTTCCTGGTTTCACTGCAGCTCTGAAGAGAATGTTAGCAAAGAGGTAATCGGGACAGTGCAAACAGTACTCAAAGACAGGGAGAGCAAGCTCTCTCTTGGCACTTTGGATGTGGGACATACAGCGAGATGTTTGCTGCTTTTGCGTTTGGCTGTTGGTAGATTTACAGCACAAAGATAGCTAGTTGATTTGAAGCAGTTCCGAGAAAGTCTAAACATAATCCTCACTTTTCCCTCCTGGCACTTTCCCTGTAGGAGATACCTCAAGACGTTTCTGTACATTGGGCACAGCGCTCTGCAGGGTGTTAGCAGAGAGTTTCCCGGGACAGTGAAACCCTATATCAGAGACACTGAGAAGAAGCCCCAGTGTTCCCTCCAGGCACTTTCAGTGTGGGTGCCTTCTCCACGTGGTTCCTGGTTTCACTGCAGCTCTGAAGAGAATGTTAGCAAAGAGGTAATCGGGACAGTGCAAACAGTACTCAAAGACAGGGAGAGCAAGCTCTCTCTTGGCACTTTGGATGTGGGACATACAGCGAGATGTTTGCTGCTTTTACATTTGGCTGTTGGGAGATTTACAGCACAAAGATATCTAGTTGATTTGAAGCAGTTCCGAGAAAGTCTAAACATAATCCTCACTTTTCCCTCCTGGCACTTTCCCTGTAGGGGATACCGCAAGACGTTTCTGTATATTGGGCACAGCGCTCTGCAGGGTGTTAGCAGAGAGTTTCCCGGGACAGTAAAACCTGACATCAGAGACACTGAGAAGAAGCCCCAATGTTCCCTCCAGGCACTTTCAGTGTGGGTGCCTTCTCCACGTGGTTCCTGGTTTCACTGCAGCTCTGAAGAGAATGTTAGCAAAGAGGTAATCGGGACAGTGCAAACAGTACTCAAAGACAGGGAGAGCAAGCTCTACATTACTCTCTTGGCACTTTGGATGTGGGACATACAGCGAGATGTTTGCTGCTTTTACGTTTGGCTGTTGGGAGATTTACAGCACAAAGATATCTAGTTGATTTGAAGCAGTTCCGAGAAAGTCTAAACATAATCCTCACTTTTCCCTCCTGGCACTTTCCCTGTAGGGGATACCGCAAGACGTTTCTGTATATTGGGCACAGCGCTCTGCAGGGTGTTAGCAGAGACTTTCCCGGGACAGTGAAACCCTATATCAGAGACACTGGGAAGAAGCCCCAATGTTCCCTCCAGGCACTTTCAGTGTGGGTGCCTTCTCCACGTGGTTCCTGGTTTCACTGCAGCTCTGAAGAGAATGTTAGCAAAGAGGTAATCGGGACAGTGCAAACAGTACTCAAAGACAGGGAGAGCAAGCTCTCTCTTGGCACTTTGGATGTGGGACATACAGCGAGATGTTTGCTGCTTTTACATTTGGCTGTTGGGAGATTTACAGCACAAAGATATCTAGTTGATTTGAAGCAGTTCCGAGAAAGTCTAAACATAATCCTCACTTTTCCCTCCTGGCACTTTCCCTGTAGGGGATACCGCAAGACGTTTCTGTATATTGGGCACTACGCTCTGCAGGGTGTTAGCAGAGACTTTCCCGGGACACTGAAACCCTATATCAGAGACACTGGGAAGAAGCCCCAATGTTCCCTCCAGGCACTTTCAGTGTGGGTGCCTTCTCCACGTGGTTCCTGGTTTCACTGCAGCTCTGAAGAGAATGTTAGCAAAGAGGTAATCGGGACAGTGCAAACAGTACTCAAAGACAGGGAGAGCAAGCTCTCTCTTGGCACTTTGGATGTGGGACATACAGCAAGATGTTTGCTGCTTTTACGTTTGGCTGCTGGGAGATTTACAGCACAAAGATATCTAGTTGATTTGAAGCAGTTCCGAGAAAGTCTAAACATAATCCTCACTTTTCCCTCCTGGCACTTTCCCTGTAGGAGATACCTCAAGACGTTTCTGTACATTGGGCACAGCGCTCTGCAGGGTGTTAGCAGAGAGTTTCCCGGGACAGTGAAACCCTATATCAGAGACACTGAGAAGAAGCCCCAGTGTTCCCTCCAGGCACTTTCAGTGTGGGTGCCTTCTCCACGTGGTTCCTGGTTTCACTGCAGCTCTGAAGAGAATGTTAGCAAAGAGGTAATCGGGACAGTGCAAACAGTACTCAAAGACAGGGAGAGCAAGATCTCTCTTGGCACTTTGGATGTGGGACATACAGCGAGATGTTTGCTGCTTTTACATTTGGCTGTTGGGAGATTTACAGCACAAAGATATCTAGTTGATTTGAAGCAGTTCCGAGAAAGTCTAAACATAATCCTCACTTTTCCCTCCTGGCACTTTCCCTGTAGGGGATACCGCAAGACGTTTCTGTACATTGGGCACAGCGCTCTGCAGGGTGTTAGCAGAGAGTTTCCCGGGACAGTGAAACCCTATATCAGAGACACTGAGAAGAAGCCCCAATGTTCCCTCCAGGCACTTTCAGTGTGGGTGCCTTCTCCACGTGGTTCCTGGTTTCACTGCAGCTCTGAAGAGAATGTTAGCAAAGAGGTAATCGGGACAGTGCAAACAGTACTCAAAGACAGGGAGAGCAAGCTCTCTCTTGGCACTTTGGATGTGGGACATACAGCGAGATGTTTGCTGCTTTTACATTTGGCTGCTGGGAGATTTACAGCACAAAGATATCTAGTTGATTTGAAGCAGTTCCGAGAAAGTCTAAACATAATCCTCACTTTTCCCTCCTGGCACTTTCCCTGTAGGAGATACCGCAAGACGTTTCTGTACATTGGGCACAGCGCTCTGCAGGGTGTTAGCAGAGACTTTCCCGGGACAGTGAAACCCTATATCAGAGACACTGAGAAGAAGCCCCAATGTTCCCTCCAGGCACTTTCAGTGTGGGTGCCTTCTCCACGTGGTTCCTGGTTTCACTGCAGCTCTGAAGAGAATGTTAGCAAAGAGGTAATCGGGACAGTGCAAACAGTACTCAAAGACAGGGAGAGCAAGCTCTCTCTTGGCACTTTGGATGTGGGACATACAGCGAGATGTTTGCTGCTTTTACATTTGGCTGCTGGGAGATTTACAGCACAAAGATATCTAGTTGATTTGAAGCAGTTCCGAGAAAGTCTAAACATAATCCTCACTTTTCCCTCCTGGCACTTTCCCTGTAGGGGATACCGCAAGACGTTTCTGTATATTGGGCACTACGCTCTGCAGGGTGTTAGCAGAGACTTTCCGGGACACTGAAACCCTATATCAGAGACACTGGGAAGAAGCCCCAATGTTCCCTCCAGGCACTTTCAGTGTGGGTGCCTTCTCCACGTGGTTCCTGGTTTCACTGCAGCTCTGAAGAGAATGTTAGCAAAGAGGTAATCGGGACAGTGCAAACAGTACTCAAAGACAGGGAGAGCAAGCTCTCTCTTGGCACTTTGGATGTGGGACATACAGCGAGATGTTTGCTGCTTTTGCGTTTGGCTGTTGGTAGATTTACAGCACAAAGATAGCTAGTTGATTTGAAGCAGTTCCGAGAAAGTCTAAACATAATCCTCACTTTTCCCTCCTGGCACTTTCCCTGTAGGAGATACCTCAAGACGTTTCTGTACATTGGGCACAGCGCTCTGCAGGGTGTTAGCAGAGAGTTTCCCGGGACAGTGAAACCCTATATCAGAGACACTGAGAAGAAGCCCCAGTGTTCCCTCCAGGCACTTTCAGTGTGGGTGCCTTCTCCACGTGGTTCCTGGTTTCACTGCAGCTCTGAAGAGAATGTTAGCAAAGAGGTAATCGGGACAGTGCAAACAGTACTCAAAGACAGGGAGAGCAAGCTCTCTCTTGGCACTTTGGATGTGGGACATACAGCGAGATGTTTGCTGCTTTTACATTTGGCTGTTGGGAGATTTACAGCACAAAGATATCTAGTTGATTTGAAGCAGTTCCGAGAAAGTCTAAACATAATCCTCACTTTTCCCTCCTGGCACTTTCCCTGTAGGGGATACCGCAAGACGTTTCTGTATATTGGGCACAGCGCTCTGCAGGGTGTTAGCAGAGACTTTCCCGGGACAGTAAAACCTGACATCAGAGACACTGAGAAGAAGCCCCAATGTTCCCTCCAGGCACTTTCAGTGTGGGTGCCTTCTCCACGTGGTTCCTGGTTTCACTGCAGCTCTGAAGAGAATGTTAGCAAAGAGGTAATCGGGACAGTGCAAACAGTACTCAAAGACAGGGAGAGCAAGCTCTACATTACTCTCTTGGCACTTTGGATGTGGGACATACAGCGAGATGTTTGCTGCTTTTACGTTTGGCTGTTGGGAGATTTACAGCACAAAGATATCTAGTTGATTTGAAGCAGTTCCGAGAAAGTCTAAACATAATCCTCACTTTTCCCTCCTGGCACTTTCCCTGTAGGGGATACCGCAAGACGTTTCTGTATATTGGGCATAGCACTCTGCAGGGTGTTAGCAGAGAGTTTCCCGGGACACTGAAACCCTATATCAGAGACACTGAGAAGAAGCCCCGATGTTCCCTCCAGGCACTTTCAGTGTGGGTGCCTTCTCCACGTGGTTCCTGGTTTCACTGCAGCTCTGAAGAGAATGTTAGCAAAGAGGTAATCGGGACAGTGCAAACAGTACTCAAAGACAGGGAGAGCAAGCTCTCTCGGCACTTTGGATGTGGGACATACAGCGAGATGTTTGCGGCTTTTACATTTGGCTGTTGGGAGATTTACAGCACAAAGATATCTAGTTGATTTGAAGCAGTTCCGAGAAAGTCTAAACATAATCCTCACTTTTCCCTCCTGGCACTTTCCCTGTAGGGGATACCGCAAGACGTTTCTGTACATTGGGCACAGCGCTCTGCAGGGTGTTAGCAGAGAGTTTCCCGGGACAGTGAAACCCTATATCAGAGACACTGAGAAGAAGCCCCAATGTTCACTCCAGGCACTTTCAGTGTGGGTGCCTTCTCCACGTGGTTCCTGGTTTCACTGCAGCTCTGAAGAGAATGTTAGCAAAGAGGTAATCGGGACAGTGCAAACAGTACTCAAAGACAGGGAGAGCAAGCTCTCTCTTGGCACTTTGGATGTGGGACATACAGCGAGATGTTTGCTGCTTTTACATTTGGCTGTTGGGAGATTTACAGCACAAAGATATCTAGTTGATTTGAAGCAGTTCCGAGAAAGTCTAAGCATAATCCTCACTATTCCCTCCTGGCACTTTCCCTGTAGGAGATACCGCAAGACGTTTCTGTATATTGGGCACTACGCTCTGCAGGGTGTTAGCAGAGACTTTCCCGGGACACTGAAACCCTATATCAGAGACACTGGGAAGAAGCCCCAATGTTCCCTCCAGGCACTTTCAGTGTGGGTGCCTTCTCCACGTGGTTCCTGGTTTCACTGCAGCTCTGAAGAGAATGTTAGCAAAGAGGTAATCGGGACAGTGCAAACAGTACTCAAAGACAGGGAGAGCAAGCTCTCTCGGCACTTTGGATGTGGGACATACAGCGAGATGAGTGCGGCTTTTACATTTGGCTGTTGGGAGATTTACAGCACAAAGATATCTAGTTGATTTGAAGCAGTTCCGAGAAAGTCTAAACATAATCCTCACTTTTCCCTCCTGGCACTTTCCCTGTAGGGGATACCGCAAGACGTTTCTGTACATTGGGCACAGCGCTCTGCAGGGTGTTAGCAGAGAGTTTCCCGGGAAAGTGAAACCCTATATCAGAGACACTGAGAAGAAGCCCCAATGTTCACTCCAGGCACTTTCAGTGTGGGTGCCTTCTCCACGTGGTTCCTGGTTTCACTGCAGCTCTGAAGAGAATGTTAGCAAAGAGGTAATCGGGACAGTGCAAACAGTACTCAAAGACAGGGAGAGCAAGCTCTCTCTTGGCACTTTGGATGTGGGACATACAGCGAGATGTTTGCTGCTTTTACATTTGGCTGTTGGGAGATTTACAGCACAAAGATATCTAGTTGATTTGAAGCAGTTCCGAGAAAGTCTAAACATAATCCTCACTATTCCCTCCTTGCACTTTCCCTGTAGGGGATACCGCAAGACGTTTCTGTATATTGGGCACAGCGCTCTGCAGGGTGTTAGCAGAGACTTTCCCGGGACAGTGAAACCCTATATCAGAGACACTGGGAAGAAGCCCCAATGTTCCCTCCAGGCACTTTCAGTGTGGGTGCCTTCTCCACGTGGTTCCTGGTTTCACTGCAGCTCTGAAGAGAATGTTAGCAAAGAGGTAATCGGGACAGTGCAAACAGTACTCAAAGACAGGGAGAGCAAGCTCTCTCGGCACTTTGGATGTGGGACATACAGCGAGATGTTTGCGGCTTTTACATTTGGCTGTTGGGAGATTTACAGCACAAAGATATCTAGTTGATTTGAAGCAGTTCCGAGAAAGTCTAAACATAATCCTCACTTTTCCCTCCTGGCACTTTCCCTGTAGGAGATACCGCAAGACGTTTCTGTACATTGGGCACAGCGCTCTGCAGGGTGTTAGCAGAGAGTTTCCCGGGACAGTGAAACCCTATATCAGAGACACTGAGAAGAAGCCCCGATGTTCCCTCCAGGCACTTTCAGTGTGGGTGCCTTCTCCACGTGGTTCCTGGTTTCACTGCAGCTCTGAAGAGAATGTTAGCAAAGAGGTAATCGGGACAGTGCAAACAGTACTCAAAGACAGGGAGAGCAAGCTCTACATTACTCTCCTGGCACTTTGGATGTGGGACATACAGCGAGATGTTTGCTGCTTTTACGTTTGGCTGTTGGGAGATTTACAGCACAAAGATATCTAGTTGATTTGAAGCAGTTCCGAGAAAGTCTAAACATAATCCTCACTTTTCCCTCCTGGCACTTTCCCTGTAGGGGATACCGCAAGACGTTTCTGTATATTGGGCACAGCGCTCTGCAGGGTGTTAGCAGAGACTTTCCCGGGACAGTGAAACCCTATATCAGAGACACTGGGAAGAAGCCCCAATGTTCCCTCCAGGCACTTTCAGTGTGGGTGCCTTCTCCACGTGGTTCCTGGTTTCACTGCAGCTCTGAAGAGAATGTTAGCAAAGAGGTAATCGGGACAGTGCAAACAGTACTCAAAGACAGGGAGAGCAAGCTCTCTCGGCACTTTGGATGTGGGACATACAGCGAGATGTTTGCTGCTTTTACATTTGGCTGTTGGGAGATTTAGAGCACAAAGATATCTAGTTGATTTGAAGCAGTTCCGAGAAAGTCTAAACATAATCCTCACTTTTCCCTCCTGGCACTTTCCCTGTAGGAGATACCGCAAGACGTTTCTGTACATTGGGCACAGCGCTCTGCAGGGTGTTAGCAGAGAGTTTCCCGGGACAGTGAAACCCTATATCAGAGACACTGAGAAGAAGCCCCAATGTTCCCTCCAGGCACTTTCAGTGTGGGTGCCTTCTCCACGTGGTTCCTGGTTTCACTGCAGCTCTGAAGAGAATGTTAGCAAAGAGGTAATCGGGACAGTGCAAACAGTACTCAAAGACAGGGAGAGCAAGCTCTCTCTTGGCACTTTGGATGTGGGACATACAGCGAGATGTTTGCTGCTTTTACATTTGGCTGCTGGGAGATTTACAGCACAAAGATATCTAGTTGATTTGAAGCAGTTCCGAGAAAGTCTAAACATAATCCTCACTTTTCCCTCCTGGCACTTTCCCTGTAGGGGATACCGCAAGACGTTTCTGTACATTGGGCACAGCGCTCTGCAGGGTGTTAGCAGAGAGTTTCCCGGGAAAGTGAAACCCTATATCAGAGACACTGAGAAGAAGCCCCAATGTTCCCTCCAGGCACTTTCAGTGTGGGTGCCTTCTCCACGTGGTTCCTGGTTTCACTGCAGCTCTGAAGAGAATGTTAGCAAAGAGGTAATCGGGACAGTGCAAACAGTACTCAAAGACAGGGAGAGCAAGCTCTCTCTTGGCACTTTGGATATGGGACATACAGCGAGATGTTTGCTGCTTTTACATTTGGCTGTTGGGAGATTTACAGCACAAAGATATCTAGTTGATTTGAAGCAGTTCCGAGAAAGTCTAAACATAATCCTCACTTTTCCCTCCTGGCACTTTCCCTGTAGTGGATACCGCAAGACGTTTCTGTATATTGGGCACAGCGCTCTGCAGGGTGTTAGCAGAGACTTTCCCGGGACACTGAAACCCTATATCAGAGACACTGGGAAGAAGCCCCAATGTTCCCTCCAGGCACTTTCAGTGTGGGTGCCTTCTCCACGTGGTTCCTGGTTTCACTGCAGCTCTGAAGAGAATGTTAGCAAAGAGGTAATCGGGACAGTGCAAACAGTACTCAAAGACAGGGAGAGCAAGCTCTACATTACTCTCTCGGCACTTTGGATGTGGGACATACAGCGAGATGTTTGCTGCTTTTACGTTTGGCTGTTGGGAGATTTACAGCACAAAGATATCTAGTTGATTTGAAGCAGTTCCGAGAAAGTCTAAACATAATCCTCACTTTTCCCTCCTGGCACTTTCCCTGTAGGGGATACCGCAAGACGTTTCTGTATATTGGGCACTACGCTCTGCAGGGTGTTAGCAGAGACTTTCCCGGGACAGTAAAACCTGACATCAGAGACACTGAGAAGAAGCCCCAATGTTCCCTCCAGGCACTTTCAGTGTGGGTGCCTTCTCCACGTGGTTCCTGGTTTCACTGCAGCTCTGAAGAGAATGTTAGCAAAGAGGTAATCGGGACAGTGCAAACAGTACTCAAAGACAGGGAGAGCAAGCTCTCTCGGCACTTTGGATGTGGGACATACAGCGAGATGTTTGCTGCTTTTACATTTGGCTGTTGGGAGATTTACAGCACAAAGATATCTAGTTGATTTGAAGCAGTTCCGAGAAAGTCTAAACATAATCCTCACTTTTCCCTCCTGGCACTTTCCCTGTAGTGGATACCGCAAGACGTTTCTGTATATTGGGCACAGCGCTCTGCAGGGTGTTAGCAGAGACTTTCCCGGGACAGTGAAACCCTATATCAGAGACACTGGGAAGAAGCCCCAATGTTCCCTCCAGGCACTTTCAGTGTGGGTGCCTTCTCCACGTGGTTCCTGGTTTCACTGCAGCTCTGAAGAGAATGTTAGCAAAGAGGTAATCGGGACAGTGCAAACAGTACTCAAAGACAGGGAGAGCAAGCTCTACATTACTCTCTCGGCACTTTGGATGTGGGACATACAGCGAGATGTTTGCTGCTTTTACGTTTGGCTGTTGGGAGATTTACAGCACAAAGATATCTAGTTGATTTGAAGCAGTTCCGAGAAAGTCTAAACATAATCCTCACTTTTCCCTCCTGGCACTTTCCCTGTAGGGGATACCGCAAGACGTTTCTGTATATTGGGCACTACGCTCTGCAGGGTGTTAGCAGAGACTTTCCCGGGACAGTAAAACCTGACATCAGAGACACTGAGAAGAAGCCCCAATGTTCCCTCCAGGCACTTTCAGTGTGGGTGCCTTCTCCACGTGGTTCCTGGTTTCACTGCAGCTCTGAAGAGAATGTTAGCAAAGAGGTAATCGGGACAGTGCAAACAGTACTCAAAGACAGGGAGAGCAAGCTCTCTCGGCACTTTGGATGTGGGACATACAGCGAGATGTTTGCTGCTTTTACATTTGGCTGTTGGGAGATTTACAGCACAAAGATATCTAGTTGATTTGAAGCAGTTCCGAGAAAGTCTAAACATAATCCTCACTTTTCCCTCCTGGCACTTTCCCTGTAGGAGATACCGCAAGACGTTTCTGTACATTGGGCACAGCGCTCTGCAGGGTGTTAGCAGAGAGTTTCCCGGGACAGTGAAACCCTATATCAGAGACACTGAGAAGAAGCCCCAATGTTCCCTCCAGGCACTTTCAGTGTGGGTGCCTTCTCCACGTGGTTCCTGGTTTCACTGCAGCTCTGAAGAGAATGTTAGCAAAGAGGTAATCGGGACAGTGCAAACAGTACTCAAAGACAGGGAGAGCAAGCTCTCTCTTGGCACTTTGGATGTGGGACATACAGCGAGATGTTTGCTGCTTTTACATTTGGCTGCTGGGAGATTTACAGCACAAAGATATCTAGTTGATTTGAAGCAGTTCCGAGAAAGTCTAAACATAATCCTCACTTTTCCCTCCTGGCACTTTCCCTGTAGGGGATACCGCAAGACGTTTCTGTATATTGGGCACAGCGCTCTGCAGGGTGTTAGCAGAGACTTTCCCGGGACAGTGAAACCCTATATCAGAGACACTGGGAAGAAGCCCCAATGTTCCCTCCAGGCACTTTCAGTGTGGGTGCCTTCTCCACGTGGTTCCTGGTTTCACTGCAGCTCTGAAGAGAATGTTAGCAAAGAGGTAATCGGGACAGTGCAAACAGTACTCAAAGACAGGGAGAGCAAGCTCTCTCGGCACTTTGGATGTGGGACATACAGCGAGATGTTTGCGGCTTTTACATTTGGCTGTTGGGAGATTTACAGCACAAAGATATCTAGTTGATTTGAAGCAGTTCCGAGAAAGTCTAAACATAATCCTCACTTTTCCCTCCTGGCACTTTCCCTGTAGGAGATACCGCAAGACGTTTCTGTACATTGGGCACAGCGCTCTGCAGGGTGTTAGCAGAGAGTTTCCCGGGACACTGAAACCCTATATCAGAGACACTGAGAAGAAGCCCCAATGTTCACTCCAGGCACTTTCAGTGTGGGTGCCTTCTCCACGTGGTTCCTGGTTTCACTGCAGCTCTGAAGAGAATGTTAGCAAAGAGGTAATCGGGACAGTGCAAACAGTACTCAAAGACAGGGAGAGCAAGCTCTCTCTTGGCACTTTGGATGTGGGACATACAGCGAGATGTTTGCTGCTTTTACATTTGGCTGTTGGGAGATTTACAGCACAAAGATATCTAGTTGATTTGAAGCAGTTCCGAGAAAGTCTAAACATAATCCTCACTTTTCCCTCCTGGCACTTTCCCTGTAGGGGATACCGCAAGACGTTTCTGTATATTGGGCACTACGCTCTGCAGGGTGTTAGCAGAGACTTTCCCGGGACACTGAAACCCTATATCAGAGACACTGAGAAGAAGCCCCAATGTTCCCTCCAGGCACTTTCACAGTGGGTGCCTTCTCCACGTGGTTCCTGGTTTCACTGCAGCTCTGAAGAGAATGTTAGCAAAGAGGTAATCGGGACAGTGCAAACAGTACTCAAAGACAGGGAGAGCAAGCTCTCTCGGCACTTTGGATGTGGGACATACAGCGAGATGTTTGCGGCTTTTACATTTGGCTGTTGGGAGATTTACAGCACAAAGATATCTAGTTGATTTGAAGCAGTTCCGAGAAAGTCTAAACATAATCCTCACTTTTCCCTCCTGGCACTTTCCCTGTAGGAGATACCGCAAGACGTTTCTGTACATTGGGCACAGCGCTCTGCAGGGTGTTAGCAGAGAGTTTCCCGGGACACTGAAACCCTATATCAGAGACACTGAGAAGAAGCCCCAATGTTCCCTCCAGGCACTTTCAGTGTGGGTGCCTTCTCCACGTGGTTCCTGGTTTCACTGCAGCTCTGAAGAGAATGTTAGCAAAGAGGTAATCGGGACAGTGCAAACAGTACTCAAAGACAGGGAGAGCAAGCTCTCTCTTGGCACTTTGGATGTGGGACATACAGCAAGATGTTTGCTGCTTTTGCGTTTGGCTGTTGGGAGATTTACAGCACAAAGATATCTAGTTGATTTGAAGCAGTTCCGAGAAAGTCTAAACATAATCCTCACTTTTCCCTCCTGGCACTTTCCCTGTAGGGGATACCGCAAGACGTTTCTGTATATTGGGCACAGCGCTCTGCAGGGTGTTAGCAGAGAGTTTCCCGGGACAGTGAAACCCTATATCAGAGACACTGAGAAGAAGCCCCGATGTTCCCTCCAGGCACTTTCAGTGTGGGTGCCTTCTCCACGTGGTTCCTGGTTTCACTGCAGCTCTGAAGAGAATGTTAGCAAAGAGGTAATCGGGACAGTGCAAACAGTACTCAAAGACAGGGAGAGCAAGCTCTACATTACTCTCTTGGCACTTTGGATGTGGGACATACAGCGAGATGTTTGCTGCTTTTACGTTTGGCTGTTGGGAGATTTACAGCACAAAGATATCTAGTTGATTTGAAGCAGTTCCGAGAAAGTCTAAACATAATCCTCACTTTTCCCTCCTGGCACTTTCCCTGTAGGGGATACCGCAAGACGTTTCTGTATATTGGGCACTACGCTCTGCAGGGTGTTAGCAGAGACTTTCCCGGGACAGTAAAACCTGACATCAGAGACACTGAGAAGAAGCCCCAATGTTCCCTCCAGGCACTTTCAGTGTGGGTGCCTTCTCCACGTGGTTCCTGGTTTCACTGCAGCTCTGAAGAGAATGTTAGCAAAGAGGTAATCGGGACAGTGCAAACAGTACTCAAAGACAGGGAGAGCAAGCTCTCTCGGCACTTTGGATGTGGGACATACAGCGAGATGTTTGCTGCTTTTACATTTGGCTGTTGGGAGATTTACAGCACAAAGATATCTAGTTGATTTGAAGCAGTTCCGAGAAAGTCTAAACATAATCCTCACTTTTCCCTCCTGGCACTTTCCCTGTAGGAGATACCGCAAGACGTTTCTGTACATTGGGCACAGCGCTCTGCAGGGTGTTAGCAGAGAGTTTCCCGGGACAGTGAAACCCTATATCAGAGACACTGAGAAGAAGCCCCAATGTTCCCTCCAGGCACTTTCAGTGTGGGTGCCTTCTCCACGTGGTTCCTGGTTTCACTGCAGCTCTGAAGAGAATGTTAGCAAAGAGGTAATCGGGACAGTGCAAACAGTACTCAAAGACAGGGAGAGCAAGCTCTCTCTTGGCACTTTGGATGTGGGACATACAGCGAGATGTTTGCTGCTTTTACATTTGGCTGTTGGGAGATTTACAGCACAAAGATATCTAGTTGATTTGAAGCAGTTCCGAGAAAGTCTAAACATAATCCTCACTTTTCCCTCCTGGCACTTTCCCTGTAGGAGATACCTCAAGACGTTTCTGTACATTGGGCACAGCGCTCTGCAGGGTGTTAGCAGAGAGTTTCCCGGGACAGTGAAACCCTATATCAGAGACACTGAGAAGAAGCCCCAATGTTCCCTCCAGGCACTTTCAGTGTGGGTGCCTTCTCCACGTGGTTCCTGGTTTCACTGCAGCTCTGAAGAGAATGTTAGCAAAGAGGTAATCGGGACAGTGCAAACAGTACTCAAAGACAGGGAGAGCAAGCTCTACATTACTCTCTTGGCACTTTGGATGTGGGACATACAGCGAGATGTTTGCTGCTTTTACATTTGGCTGTTGGGAGATTTACAGCACAAAGATATCTAGTTGATTTGAAGCAGTTCCGAGAAAGTCTAAACATAATCCTCACTTTTCCCTCCTGGCACTTTCCCTGTAGGGGATACCGCAAGACGTTTCTGTATATTGGGCACAGCGCTCTGCAGGGTGTTAGCAGAGACTTTCCCGGGACACTGAAACCCTATATCAGAGACACTGGGAAGAAGCCCCAATGTTCCCTCCAGGCACTTTCAGTGTGGGTGCCTTCTCCACGTGGTTCCTGGTTTCACTGCAGCTCTGAAGAGAATGTTAGCAAAGAGGTAATCGGGACAGTGCAAACAGTACTCAAAGACAGGGAGAGCAAGCTCTCTCTTGGCACTTTGGATGTGGGACATACAGCGAGATGTTTGCTGCTTTTACATTTGGCTGTTGGGAGATTTACAGCACAAAGATATCTAGTTGATTTGAAGCAGTTCCGAGAAAGTCTAAACATAATCCTCACTTTTCCCTCCTGGCACTTTCCCTGTAGGGGATACCGCAAGACGTTTCTGTATATTGGGCACTACGCTCTGCAGGGTGTTAGCAGAGACTTTCCCGGGACACTGAAACCCTATATCAGAGACACTGGGAAGAAGCCCCAATGTTCCCTCCAGGCACTTTCAGTGTGGGTGCCTTCTCCACGTGGTTCCTGGTTTCACTGCAGCTCTGAAGAGAATGTTAGCAAAGAGGTAATCGGGACAGTGCAAACAGTACTCAAAGACAGGGAGAGCAAGCTCTCTCTTGGCACTTTGGATGTGGGACATACAGCAAGATGTTTGCTGCTTTTGCGTTTGGCTGTTGGGAGATTTACAGCACAAAGATATCTAGTTGATTTGAAGCAGTTCCGAGAAAGTCTAAACATAATCCTCACTTTTCCCTCCTGGCACTTTCCCTGTAGGAGATACCTCAAGACGTTTCTGTACATTGGGCACAGCGCTGTGCAGGGTGTTAGCAGAGAGTTTCCCGGGACAGTGAAACCCTATATCAGAGACACTGGGAAGAAGCCCCAGTGTTCCCTCCAGGCACTTTCAGTGTGGGTGCCTTCTCCACGTGGTTCCTGGTTTCACTGCAGCTCTGAAGAGAATGTTAGCAAAGAGGTAATCGGGACAGTGCAAACA
Source organism: Chroicocephalus ridibundus (assembly GCF_963924245.1). Classification (NCBI taxonomy): domain Eukaryota; kingdom Metazoa; phylum Chordata; class Aves; order Charadriiformes; family Laridae; genus Chroicocephalus; species Chroicocephalus ridibundus. Next base: position 386,641 of record NW_026961451.1, on the reverse strand, counting down.
GTACTCAAAGACAGGGAGAGCAAGCTCTCTCTTGGCACTTTGGATGTGGGACATACAGCGAGATGTTTGCTGCTTTTACATTTGGCTGTTGGGAGATTTACAGCACAAAGATATCTAGTTGATTTGAAGCAGTTCCGAGAAAGTCTAAACATAATCCTCACTTTTCCCTCCTGGCACTTTCCCTGTAGGAGATACCTCAAGACGTTTCTGTACATTGGGCACAGCGCTCTGCAGGGTGTTAGCAGAGAGTTTCCCGGGTCACTGAAACCCTATATCAGAGACACTGAGAAGAAGCCCCAATGTTCCCTCCAGGCACTTTCAGTGTGGGTGCCTTCTCCACGTGGTTCCTGGTTTCACTGCAGCTCTGAAGAGAATGTTAGCAAAGAGGTAATCGGGACAGTGCAAACAGTACTCAAAGACAGGGAGAGCAAGCTCTACATTACTCTCTTGGCACTTTGGATGTGGGACATACAGCGAGATGTTTGCTGCTTTTACATTTGGCTGTTGGGAGATTTACAGCACAAAGATATCTAGTTGATTTGAAGCAGTTCCGAGAAAGTCTAAACATAATCCTCACTTTTCCCTCCTGGCACTTTCCCTGTAGGGGATACCGCAAGACGTTTCTGTATATTGGGCACAGCGCTCTGCAGGGTGTTAGCAGAGACTTTCCCGGGACAGTGAAACCCTATATCAGAGACACTGGGAAGAAGCCCCAATGTTCCCTCCAGGCACTTTCAGTGTGGGTGCCTTCTCCACGTGGTTCCTGGTTTCACTGCAGCTCTGAAGAGAATGTTAGCAAAGAGGTAATCGGGACAGTGCAAACAGTACTCAAAGACAGGGAGAGCAAGCTCTCTCTTGGCACTTTGGATGTGGGACATACAGCGAGATGTTTGCTGCTTTTACATTTGGCTGTTGGGAGATTTACAGCACAAAGATATCTAGTTGATTTGAAGCAGTTCCGAGAAAGTCTAAACATAATCCTCACTTTTCCCTCCTGGCACTTTCCCTGTAGGGGATACCGCAAGACGTTTCTGTATATTGGGCACTACGCTCTGCAGGGTGTTAGCAGAGACTTTCCCGGGACACTGAAACCCTATATCAGAGACACTGGGAAGAAGCCCCAATGTTCCCTCCAGGCACTTTCAGTGTGGGTGCCTTCTCCACGTGGTTCCTGGTTTCACTGCAGCTCTGAAGAGAATGTTAGCAAAGAGGTAATCGGGACAGTGCAAACAGTACTCAAAGACAGGGAGAGCAAGCTCTCTCTTGGCACTTTGGATGTGGGACATACAGCAAGATGTTTGCTGCTTTTACGTTTGGCTGCTGGGAGATTTACAGCACAAAGATATCTAGTTGATTTGAAGCAGTTCCGAGAAAGTCTAAACATAATCCTCACTTTTCCCTCCTGGCACTTTCCCTGTAGGGGATACCTCAAGACGTTTCTGTACATTGGGCACAGCGCTCTGCAGGGTGTTAGCAGAGAGTTTCCCGGGACAGTGAAACCCTATATCAGAGACACTGAGAAGAAGCCCCAGTGTTCCCTCCAGGCACTTTCAGTGTGGGTGCCTTCTCCACGTGGTTCCTGGTTTCACTGCAGCTCTGAAGAGAATGTTAGCAAAGAGGTAATCGGGACAGTGCAAACAGTACTCAAAGACAGGGAGAGCAAGATCTCTCTTGGCACTTTGGATGTGGGACATACAGCGAGATGTTTGCTGCTTTTACATTTGGCTGTTGGGAGATTTACAGCACAAAGATATCTAGTTGATTTGAAGCAGTTCCGAGAAAGTCTAAACATAATCCTCACTTTTCCCTCCTGGCACTTTCCCTGTAGGGGATACCGCAAGACGTTTCTGTACATTGGGCACAGCGCTCTGCAGGGTGTTAGCAGAGAGTTTCCCGGGACAGTGAAACCCTATATCAGAGACACTGAGAAGAAGCCCCAATGTTCCCTCCAGGCACTTTCAGTGTGGGTGCCTTCTCCACGTGGTTCCTGGTTTCACTGCAGCTCTGAAGAGAATGTTAGCAAAGAGGTAATCGGGACAGTGCAAACAGTACTCAAAGACAGGGAGAGCAAGCTCTCTCTTGGCACTTTGGATGTGGGACATACAGCGAGATGTTTGCTGCTTTTACATTTGGCTGCTGGGAGATTTACAGCACAAAGATATCTAGTTGATTTGAAGCAGTTCCGAGAAAGTCTAAACATAATCCTCACTTTTCCCTCCTGGCACTTTCCCTGTAGGAGATACCGCAAGACGTTTCTGTACATTGGGCACAGCGCTCTGCAGGGTGTTAGCAGAGACTTTCCCGGGACAGTGAAACCCTATATCAGAGACACTGAGAAGAAGCCCCAATGTTCCCTCCAGGCACTTTCAGTGTGGGTGCCTTCTCCACGTGGTTCCTGGTTTCACTGCAGCTCTGAAGAGAATGTTAGCAAAGAGGTAATCGGGACAGTGCAAACAGTACTCAAAGACAGGGAGAGCAAGCTCTCTCTTGGCACTTTGGATGTGGGACATACAGCGAGATGTTTGCTGCTTTTACATTTGGCTGCTGGGAGATTTACAGCACAAAGATATCTAGTTGATTTGAAGCAGTTCCGAGAAAGTCTAAACATAATCCTCACTTTTCCCTCCTGGCACTTTCCCTGTAGGGGATACCGCAAGACGTTTCTGTATATTGGGCACTACGCTCTGCAGGGTGTTAGCAGAGACTTTCCGGGACACTGAAACCCTATATCAGAGACACTGGGAAGAAGCCCCAATGTTCCCTCCAGGCACTTTCAGTGTGGGTGCCTTCTCCACGTGGTTCCTGGTTTCACTGCAGCTCTGAAGAGAATGTTAGCAAAGAGGTAATCGGGACAGTGCAAACAGTACTCAAAGACAGGGAGAGCAAGCTCTCTCTTGGCACTTTGGATGTGGGACATACAGCAAGATGTTTGCTGCTTTTGCGTTTGGCTGTTGGGAGATTTACAGCACAAAGATATCTAGTTGATTTGAAGCAGTTCCGAGAAAGTCTAAACATAATCCTCACTTTTCCCTCCTGGCACTTTCCCTGTAGGAGATACCTCAAGACGTTTCTGTACATTGGGCACAGCGCTCTGCAGGGTGTTAGCAGAGACTTTCCCGGGACAGTGAAACCCTATATCAGAGACACTGAGAAGAAGCCCCAATGTTCCCTCCAGGCACTTTCAGTGTGGGTGCCTTCTCCACGTGGTTCCTGGTTTCACTGCAGCTCTGAAGAGAATGTTAGCAAAGAGGTAATCGGGACAGTGCAAACAGTACTCAAAGACAGGGAGAGCAAGCTCTCTCTTGGCACTTTGGATGTGGGACATACAGCGAGATGTTTGCTGCTTTTGCGTTTGGCTGTTGGTAGATTTACAGCACAAAGATAGCTAGTTGATTTGAAGCAGTTCCGAGAAAGTCTAAACATAATCCTCACTTTTCCCTCCTGGCACTTTCCCTGTAGGAGATACCTCAAGACGTTTCTGTACATTGGGCACAGCGCTCTGCAGGGTGTTAGCAGAGAGTTTCCCGGGACAGTGAAACCCTATATCAGAGACACTGAGAAGAAGCCCCAGTGTTCCCTCCAGGCACTTTCAGTGTGGGTGCCTTCTCCACGTGGTTCCTGGTTTCACTGCAGCTCTGAAGAGAATGTTAGCAAAGAGGTAATCGGGACAGTGCAAACAGTACTCAAAGACAGGGAGAGCAAGCTCTCTCTTGGCACTTTGGATGTGGGACATACAGCGAGATGTTTGCTGCTTTTACATTTGGCTGTTGGGAGATTTACAGCACAAAGATATCTAGTTGATTTGAAGCAGTTCCGAGAAAGTCTAAACATAATCCTCACTTTTCCCTCCTGGCACTTTCCCTGTAGGGGATACCGCAAGACGTTTCTGTATATTGGGCACAGCGCTCTGCAGGGTGTTAGCAGAGAGTTTCCCGGGACAGTAAAACCTGACATCAGAGACACTGAGAAGAAGCCCCAATGTTCCCTCCAGGCACTTTCAGTGTGGGTGCCTTCTCCACGTGGTTCCTGGTTTCACTGCAGCTCTGAAGAGAATGTTAGCAAAGAGGTAATCGGGACAGTGCAAACAGTACTCAAAGACAGGGAGAGCAAGCTCTACATTACTCTCTTGGCACTTTGGATGTGGGACATACAGCGAGATGTTTGCTGCTTTTACATTTGGCTGTTGGGAGATTTACAGCACAAAGATATCTAGTTGATTTGAAGCAGTTCCGAGAAAGTCTAAACATAATCCTCACTTTTCCCTCCTGGCACTTTCCCTGTAGGGGATACCGCAAGACGTTTCTGTATATTGGGCACTACGCTCTGCAGGGTGTTAGCAGAGACTTTCCCGGGACACTGAAACCCTATATCAGAGACACTGGGAAGAAGCCCCAATGTTCCCTCCAGGCACTTTCAGTGTGGGTGCCTTCTCCACGTGGTTCCTGGTTTCACTGCAGCTCTGAAGAGAATGTTAGCAAAGAGGTAATCGGGACAGTGCAAACAGTACTCAAAGACAGGGAGAGCAAGCTCTCTCTTGGCACTTTGGATGTGGGACATACAGCAAGATGTTTGCTGCTTTTACGTTTGGCTGCTGGGAGATTTACAGCACAAAGATATCTAGTTGATTTGAAGCAGTTCCGAGAAAGTCTAAACATAATCCTCACTTTTCCCTCCTGGCACTTTCCCTGTAGGAGATACCTCAAGACGTTTCTGTACATTGGGCACAGCGCTCTGCAGGGTGTTAGCAGAGAGTTTCCCGGGACAGTGAAACCCTATATCAGAGACACTGAGAAGAAGCCCCAGTGTTCCCTCCAGGCACTTTCAGTGTGGGTGCCTTCTCCACGTGGTTCCTGGTTTCACTGCAGCTCTGAAGAGAATGTTAGCAAAGAGGTAATCGGGACAGTGCAAACAGTACTCAAAGACAGGGAGAGCAAGCTCTCTCGGCACTTTGGATGTGGGACATACAGCGAGATGTTTGCGGCTTTTACATTTGGCTGTTGGGAGATTTACAGCACAAAGATATCTAGTTGATTTGAAGCAGTTCCGAGAAAGTCTAAACATAATCCTCACTTTTCCCTCCTGGCACTTTCCCTGTAGGGGATACCGCAAGACGTTTCTGTACATTGGGCACAGCGCTCTGCAGGGTGTTAGCAGAGAGTTTCCCGGGACAGTGAAACCCTATATCAGAGACACTGAGAAGAAGCCCCAATGTTCCCTCCAGGCACTTTCAGTGTGGGTGCCTTCTCCACGTGGTTCCTGGTTTCACTGCAGCTCTGAAGAGAATGTTAGCAAAGAGGTAATCGGGACAGTGCAAACAGTACTCAAAGACAGGGAGAGCAAGCTCTCTCTTGGCACTTTGGATGTGGGACATACAGCGAGATGTTTGCTGCTTTTACATTTGGCTGCTGGGAGATTTACAGCACAAAGATATCTAGTTGATTTGAAGCAGTTCCGAGAAAGTCTAAACATAATCCTCACTTTTCCCTCCTGGCACTTTCCCTGTAGGAGATACCGCAAGACGTTTCTGTACATTGGGCACAGCGCTCTGCAGGGTGTTAGCAGAGACTTTCCCGGGACAGTGAAACCCTATATCAGAGACACTGAGAAGAAGCCCCAATGTTCCCTCCAGGCACTTTCAGTGTGGGTGCCTTCTCCACGTGGTTCCTGGTTTCACTGCAGCTCTGAAGAGAATGTTAGCAAAGAGGTAATCGGGACAGTGCAAACAGTACTCAAAGACAGGGAGAGCAAGCTCTCTCTTGGCACTTTGGATGTGGGACATACAGCGAGATGTTTGCTGCTTTTACATTTGGCTGCTGGGAGATTTACAGCACAAAGATATCTAGTTGATTTGAAGCAGTTCCGAGAAAGTCTAAACATAATCCTCACTTTTCCCTCCTGGCACTTTCCCTGTAGGGGATACCGCAAGACGTTTCTGTATATTGGGCACTACGCTCTGCAGGGTGTTAGCAGAGACTTTCCGGGACACTGAAACCCTATATCAGAGACACTGGGAAGAAGCCCCAATGTTCCCTCCAGGCACTTTCAGTGTGGGTGCCTTCTCCACGTGGTTCCTGGTTTCACTGCAGCTCTGAAGAGAATGTTAGCAAAGAGGTAATCGGGACAGTGCAAACAGTACTCAAAGACAGGGAGAGCAAGCTCTCTCTTGGCACTTTGGATGTGGGACATACAGCAAGATGTTTGCTGCTTTTGCGTTTGGCTGTTGGGAGATTTACAGCACAAAGATATCTAGTTGATTTGAAGCAGTTCCGAGAAAGTCTAAACATAATCCTCACTTTTCCCTCCTGGCACTTTCCCTGTAGGAGATACCTCAAGACGTTTCTGTACATTGGGCACAGCGCTCTGCAGGGTGTTAGCAGAGACTTTCCCGGGACAGTGAAACCCTATATCAGAGACACTGAGAAGAAGCCCCAATGTTCCCTCCAGGCACTTTCAGTGTGGGTGCCTTCTCCACGTGGTTCCTGGTTTCACTGCAGCTCTGAAGAGAATGTTAGCAAAGAGGTAATCGGGACAGTGCAAACAGTACTCAAAGACAGGGAGAGCAAGCTCTCTCTTGGCACTTTGGATGTGGGACATACAGCGAGATGTTTGCTGCTTTTGCGTTTGGCTGTTGGTAGATTTACAGCACAAAGATAGCTAGTTGATTTGAAGCAGTTCCGAGAAAGTCTAAACATAATCCTCACTTTTCCCTCCTGGCACTTTCCCTGTAGGAGATACCTCAAGACGTTTCTGTACATTGGGCACAGCGCTCTGCAGGGTGTTAGCAGAGAGTTTCCCGGGACAGTGAAACCCTATATCAGAGACACTGAGAAGAAGCCCCAGTGTTCCCTCCAGGCACTTTCAGTGTGGGTGCCTTCTCCACGTGGTTCCTGGTTTCACTGCAGCTCTGAAGAGAATGTTAGCAAAGAGGTAATCGGGACAGTGCAAACAGTACTCAAAGACAGGGAGAGCAAGCTCTCTCTTGGCACTTTGGATGTGGGACATACAGCGAGATGTTTGCTGCTTTTACATTTGGCTGTTGGGAGATTTACAGCACAAAGATATCTAGTTGATTTGAAGCAGTTCCGAGAAAGTCTAAACATAATCCTCACTTTTCCCTCCTGGCACTTTCCCTGTAGGGGATACCGCAAGACGTTTCTGTATATTGGGCACAGCGCTCTGCAGGGTGTTAGCAGAGACTTTCCCGGGACAGTAAAACCTGACATCAGAGACACTGAGAAGAAGCCCCAATGTTCCCTCCAGGCACTTTCAGTGTGGGTGCCTTCTCCACGTGGTTCCTGGTTTCACTGCAGCTCTGAAGAGAATGTTAGCAAAGAGGTAATCGGGACAGTGCAAACAGTACTCAAAGACAGGGAGAGCAAGCTCTACATTACTCTCTTGGCACTTTGGATGTGGGACATACAGCGAGATGTTTGCTGCTTTTACGTTTGGCTGTTGGGAGATTTACAGCACAAAGATATCTAGTTGATTTGAAGCAGTTCCGAGAAAGTCTAAACATAATCCTCACTTTTCCCTCCTGGCACTTTCCCTGTAGGGGATACCGCAAGACGTTTCTGTATATTGGGCATAGCACTCTGCAGGGTGTTAGCAGAGAGTTTCCCGGGACACTGAAACCCTATATCAGAGACACTGAGAAGAAGCCCCAATGTTCCCTCCAGGCACTTTCAGTGTGGGTGCCTTCTCCACGTGGTTCCTGGTTTCACTGCAGCTCTGAAGAGAATGTTAGCAAAGAGGTAATCGGGACAGTGCAAACAGTACTCAAAGACAGGGAGAGCAAGCTCTCTCGGCACTTTGGATGTGGGACATACAGCGAGATGTTTGCGGCTTTTACATTTGGCTGTTGGGAGATTTACAGCACAAAGATATCTAGTTGATTTGAAGCAGTTCCGAGAAAGTCTAAACATAATCCTCACTTTTCCCTCCTGGCACTTTCCCTGTAGGGGATACCGCAAGACGTTTCTGTACATTGGGCACAGCGCTCTGCAGGGTGTTAGCAGAGAGTTTCCCGGGACAGTGAAACCCTATATCAGAGACACTGAGAAGAAGCCCCAATGTTCACTCCAGGCACTTTCAGTGTGGGTGCCTTCTCCACGTGGTTCCTGGTTTCACTGCAGCTCTGAAGAGAATGTTAGCAAAGAGGTAATCGGGACAGTGCAAACAGTACTCAAAGACAGGGAGAGCAAGCTCTCTCTTGGCACTTTGGATGTGGGACATACAGCGAGATGTTTGCTGCTTTTACATTTGGCTGTTGGGAGATTTACAGCACAAAGATATCTAGTTGATTTGAAGCAGTTCCGAGAAAGTCTAAGCATAATCCTCACTATTCCCTCCTGGCACTTTCCCTGTAGGAGATACCGCAAGACGTTTCTGTATATTGGGCACTACGCTCTGCAGGGTGTTAGCAGAGACTTTCCCGGGACACTGAAACCCTATATCAGAGACACTGGGAAGAAGCCCCAATGTTCCCTCCAGGCACTTTCAGTGTGGGTGCCTTCTCCACGTGGTTCCTGGTTTCACTGCAGCTCTGAAGAGAATGTTAGCAAAGAGGTAATCGGGACAGTGCAAACAGTACTCAAAGACAGGGAGAGCAAGCTCTCTCGGCACTTTGGATGTGGGACATACAGCGAGATGAGTGCGGCTTTTACATTTGGCTCTTGGGAGATTTACAGCACAAAGATATCTAGTTGATTTGAAGCAGTTCCGAGAAAGTCTAAACATAATCCTCACTTTTCCCTCCTGGCACTTTCCCTGTAGGGGATACCGCAAGACGTTTCTGTACATTGGGCACAGCGCTCTGCAGGGTGTTAGCAGAGAGTTTCCCGGGAAAGTGAAACCCTATATCAGAGACACTGAGAAGAAGCCCCAATGTTCACTCCAGGCACTTTCAGTGTGGGTGCCTTCTCCACGTGGTTCCTGGTTTCACTGCAGCTCTGAAGAGAATGTTAGCAAAGAGGTAATCGGGACAGTGCAAACAGTACTCAAAGACAGGGAGAGCAAGCTCTCTCTTGGCACTTTGGATGTGGGACATACAGCGAGATGTTTGCTGCTTTTACATTTGGCTGTTGGGAGATTTACAGCACAAAGATATCTAGTTGATTTGAAGCAGTTCCGAGAAAGTCTAAACATAATCCTCACTATTCCCTCCTTGCACTTTCCCTGTAGGGGATACCGCAAGACGTTTCTGTATATTGGGCACAGCGCTCTGCAGGGTGTTAGCAGAGACTTTCCCGGGACAGTGAAACCCTATATCAGAGACACTGAGAAGAAGCCCCGATGTTCCCTCCAGGCACTTTCAGTGTGGGTGCCTTCTCCACGTGGTTCCTGGTTTCACTGCAGCTCTGAAGAGAATGTTAGCAAAGAGGTAATCGGGACAGTGCAAACAGTACTCAAAGACAGGGAGAGCAAGCTCTACATTACTCTCCTGGCACTTTGGATGTGGGACATACAGCGAGATGTTTGCTGCTTTTACGTTTGGCTGTTGGGAGATTTACAGCACAAAGATATCTAGTTGATTTGAAGCAGTTCCGAGAAAGTCTAAACATAATCCTCACTTTTCCCTCCTGGCACTTTCCCTGTAGGGGATACCGCAAGACGTTTCTGTATATTGGGCACAGCGCTCTGCAGGGTGTTAGCAGAGACTTTCCCGGGACAGTGAAACCCTATATCAGAGACACTGGGAAGAAGCCCCAATGTTCCCTCCAGGCACTTTCAGTGTGGGTGCCTTCTCCACGTGGTTCCTGGTTTCACTGCAGCTCTGAAGAGAATGTTAGCAAAGAGGTAATCGGGACAGTGCAAACAGTACTCAAAGACAGGGAGAGCAAGCTCTACATTACTCTCTCGGCACTTTGGATGTGGGACATACAGCGAGATGTTTGCTGCTTTTACGTTTGGCTGTTGGGAGATTTACAGCACAAAGATATCTAGTTGATTTGAAGCAGTTCCGAGAAAGTCTAAACATAATCCTCACTTTTCCCTCCTGGCACTTTCCCTGTAGGGGATACCGCAAGACGTTTCTGTACATTGGGCACAGCGCTCTGCAGGGTGTTAGCAGAGAGTTTCCCGGGAAAGTGAAACCCTATATCAGAGACACTGAGAAGAAGCCCCAATGTTCCCTCCAGGCACTTTCAGTGTGGGTGCCTTCTCCACGTGGTTCCTGGTTTCACTGCAGCTCTGAAGAGAATGTTAGCAAAGAGGTAATCGGGACAGTGCAAACAGTACTCAAAGACAGGGAGAGCAAGCTCTCTCTTGGCACTTTGGATATGGGACATACAGCGAGATGTTTGCTGCTTTTACATTTGGCTGTTGGGAGATTTACAGCACAAAGATATCTAGTTGATTTGAAGCAGTTCCGAGAAAGTCTAAACATAATCCTCACTTTTCCCTCCTGGCACTTTCCCTGTAGTGGATACCGCAAGACGTTTCTGTATATTGGGCACAGCGCTCTGCAGGGTGTTAGCAGAGACTTTCCCGGGACAGTGAAACCCTATATCAGAGACACTGGGAAGAAGCCCCAATGTTCCCTCCAGGCACTTTCAGTGTGGGTGCCTTCTCCACGTGGTTCCTGGTTTCACTGCAGCTCTGAAGAGAATGTTAGCAAAGAGGTAATCGGGACAGTGCAAACAGTACTCAAAGACAGGGAGAGCAAGCTCTACATTACTCTCTCGGCACTTTGGATGTGGGACATACAGCGAGATGTTTGCTGCTTTTACGTTTGGCTGTTGGGAGATTTACAGCACAAAGATATCTAGTTGATTTGAAGCAGTTCCGAGAAAGTCTAAACATAATCCTCACTTTTCCCTCCTGGCACTTTCCCTGTAGGGGATACCGCAAGACGTTTCTGTATATTGGGCACTACGCTCTGCAGGGTGTTAGCAGAGACTTTCCCGGGACAGTAAAACCTGACATCAGAGACACTGAGAAGAAGCCCCAATGTTCCCTCCAGGCACTTTCAGTGTGGGTGCCTTCTCCACGTGGTTCCTGGTTTCACTGCAGCTCTGAAGAGAATGTTAGCAAAGAGGTAATCGGGACAGTGCAAACAGTACTCAAAGACAGGGAGAGCAAGCTCTCTCGGCACTTTGGATGTGGGACATACAGCGAGATGTTTGCTGCTTTTACATTTGGCTGTTGGGAGATTTACAGCACAAAGATATCTAGTTGATTTGAAGCAGTTCCGAGAAAGTCTAAACATAATCCTCACTTTTCCCTCCTGGCACTTTCCCTGTAGTGGATACCGCAAGACGTTTCTGTATATTGGGCACAGCGCTCTGCAGGGTGTTAGCAGAGACTTTCCCGGGACAGTGAAACCCTATATCAGAGACACTGGGAAGAAGCCCCAATGTTCCCTCCAGGCACTTTCAGTGTGGGTGCCTTCTCCACGTGGTTCCTGGTTTCACTGCAGCTCTGAAGAGAATGTTAGCAAAGAGGTAATCGGGACAGTGCAAACAGTACTCAAAGACAGGGAGAGCAAGCTCTACATTACTCTCTCGGCACTTTGGATGTGGGACATACAGCGAGATGTTTGCTGCTTTTACGTTTGGCTGTTGGGAGATTTACAGCACAAAGATATCTAGTTGATTTGAAGCAGTTCCGAGAAAGTCTAAACATAATCCTCACTTTTCCCTCCTGGCACTTTCCCTGTAGGGGATACCGCAAGACGTTTCTGTATATTGGGCACTACGCTCTGCAGGGTGTTAGCAGAGACTTTCCCGGGACAGTAAAACCTGACATCAGAGACACTGAGAAGAAGCCCCAATGTTCCCTCCAGGCACTTTCAGTGTGGGTGCCTTCTCCACGTGGTTCCTGGTTTCACTGCAGCTCTGAAGAGAATGTTAGCAAAGAGGTAATCGGGACAGTGCAAACAGTACTCAAAGACAGGGAGAGCAAGCTCTCTCGGCACTTTGGATGTGGGACATACAGCGAGATGTTTGCTGCTTTTACATTTGGCTGTTGGGAGATTTACAGCACAAAGATATCTAGTTGATTTGAAGCAGTTCCGAGAAAGTCTAAACATAATCCTCACTTTTCCCTCCTGGCACTTTCCCTGTAGGAGATACCGCAAGACGTTTCTGTACATTGGGCACAGCGCTCTGCAGGGTGTTAGCAGAGAGTTTCCCGGGACAGTGAAACCCTATATCAGAGACACTGAGAAGAAGCCCCAATGTTCCCTCCAGGCACTTTCAGTGTGGGTGCCTTCTCCACGTGGTTCCTGGTTTCACTGCAGCTCTGAAGAGAATGTTAGCAAAGAGGTAATCGGGACAGTGCAAACAGTACTCAAAGACAGGGAGAGCAAGCTCTCTCTTGGCACTTTGGATGTGGGACATACAGCGAGATGTTTGCTGCTTTTACATTTGGCTGCTGGGAGATTTACAGCACAAAGATATCTAGTTGATTTGAAGCAGTTCCGAGAAAGTCTAAACATAATCCTCACTTTTCCCTCCTGGCACTTTCCCTGTAGGGGATACCGCAAGACGTTTCTGTATATTGGGCACAGCGCTCTGCAGGGTGTTAGCAGAGACTTTCCCGGGACAGTGAAACCCTATATCAGAGACACTGGGAAGAAGCCCCAATGTTCCCTCCAGGCACTTTCAGTGTGGGTGCCTTCTCCACGTGGTTCCTGGTTTCACTGCAGCTCTGAAGAGAATGTTAGCAAAGAGGTAATCGGGACAGTGCAAACAGTACTCAAAGACAGGGAGAGCAAGCTCTCTCGGCACTTTGGATGTGGGACATACAGCGAGATGTTTGCGGCTTTTACATTTGGCTGTTGGGAGATTTACAGCACAAAGATATCTAGTTGATTTGAAGCAGTTCCGAGAAAGTCTAAACATAATCCTCACTTTTCCCTCCTGGCACTTTCCCTGTAGGAGATACCGCAAGACGTTTCTGTACATTGGGCACAGCGCTCTGCAGGGTGTTAGCAGAGAGTTTCCCGGGACACTGAAACCCTATATCAGAGACACTGAGAAGAAGCCCCAATGTTCACTCCAGGCACTTTCAGTGTGGGTGCCTTCTCCACGTGGTTCCTGGTTTCACTGCAGCTCTGAAGAGAATGTTAGCAAAGAGGTAATCGGGACAGTGCAAACAGTACTCAAAGACAGGGAGAGCAAGCTCTCTCTTGGCACTTTGGATGTGGGACATACAGCGAGATGTTTGCTGCTTTTACATTTGGCTGTTGGGAGATTTACAGCACAAAGATATCTAGTTGATTTGAAGCAGTTCCGAGAAAGTCTAAACATAATCCTCACTTTTCCCTCCTGGCACTTTCCCTGTAGGGGATACCGCAAGACGTTTCTGTATATTGGGCACTACGCTCTGCAGGGTGTTAGCAGAGACTTTCCCGGGACACTGAAACCCTATATCAGAGACACTGAGAAGAAGCCCCAATGTTCCCTCCAGGCACTTTCACAGTGGGTGCCTTCTCCACGTGGTTCCTGGTTTCACTGCAGCTCTGAAGAGAATGTTAGCAAAGAGGTAATCGGGACAGTGCAAACAGTACTCAAAGACAGGGAGAGCAAGCTCTCTCGGCACTTTGGATGTGGGACATACAGCGAGATGTTTGCGGCTTTTACATTTGGCTGTTGGGAGATTTACAGCACAAAGATATCTAGTTGATTTGAAGCAGTTCCGAGAAAGTCTAAACATAATCCTCACTTTTCCCTCCTGGCACTTTCCCTGTAGGAGATACCGCAAGACGTTTCTGTACATTGGGCACAGCGCTCTGCAGGGTGTTAGCAGAGAGTTTCCCGGGAAAGTGAAACCCTATATCAGAGACACTGAGAAGAAGCCCCAATGTTCACTCCAGGCACTTTCAGTGTGGGTGCCTTCTCCACGTGGTTCCTGGTTTCACTGCAGCTCTGAAGAGAATGTTAGCAAAGAGGTAATCGGGACAGTGCAAACAGTACTCAAAGACAGGGAGAGCAAGCTCTCTCTTGGCACTTTGGATGTGGGACATACAGCGAGATGTTTGCTGCTTTTGTGTTTGGCTGTTGGGAGATTTACAGCACAAAGATATCTAGTTGATTTGAAGCAGTTCCGAGAAAGTCTAAACATAATCCTCACTATTCCCTCCTGGCACTTTCCCTGTAGGGGATACCGCAAGACGTTTCTGTATATTGGGCAGAGCACTCTGCAGGGTGTTAGCAGAGAGTTTCCCGGGACAGTGAAACCCTATGTCAGAGACACTGAGAAGAAGCCCCAATGTTCCCTCCAGGCACTTTCAGTGTGGGTGCCTTCTCCACGTGGTTCCTGGTTTCACTGCAGCTCTGAAGAGAATGTTAGCAAAGAGGTAATCGGGACAGTGCAAACAGTACTCAAAGACAGGGAGAGCAAGCTCTCTCTTGGCACTTTGGATGTGGGACATACAGCGAGATGTTTGCTGCTTTTACATTTGGCTGTTGGGAGATTTACAGCACAAAGATATCTAGTTGATTTGAAGCAGTTCCGAGAAAGTCTAAACATAATCCTCACTTTTCCCTCCTGGCACTTTCCCTGTAGGGGATACCGCAAGACGTTTCTGTATATTGGGCACTACGCTCTGCAGGGTGTTAGCAGAGACTTTCCCGGGACAGTGAAACCCTATATCAGAGACACTGGGAAGAAGCCCCAATGTTCCCTCCAGGCACTTTCAGTGTGGGTGCCTTCTCCACGTGGTTCCTGGTTTCACTGCAGCTCTGAAGAGAATGTTAGCAAAGAGGTAATCGGGACAGTGCAAACAGTACTCAAAGACAGGGAGAGCAAGCTCTACATTACTCTCTTGGCACTTTGGATGTGGGACATACAGCGAGATGTTTGCTGCTTTTACGTTTGGCTGTTGGGAGATTTACAGCACAAAGATATCTAGTTGATTTGAAGCAGTTCCGAGAAAGTCTAAACATAATCCTCACTTTTCCCTCCTGGCACTTTCCCTGTAGGAGATACCGCAAGACGTTTCTGTACATTGGGCACAGCGCTCTGCAGGGTGTTAGCAGAGACTTTCCCGGGACAGTGAAACCCTATATCAGAGACACTGAGAAGAAGCCCCAATGTTCCCTCCAGGCACTTTCAGTGTGGGTACGTTCTCCACGTGGTTCCTGGTTTCACTGCAGCTCTGAAGAGAATGTTAGCAAAGAGGTAATCGGGACAGTGCAAACAGTACTCAAAGACAGGGAGAGCAAGCTCTCTCGGCACTTTGGATGTGGGACATACAGCGAGATGAGTGCGGCTTTTACATTTGGCTGTTGGGAGATTTACAGCACAAAGATATCTAGTTGATTTGAAGCAGTTCCGAGAAAGTCTAAACATAATCCTCACTTTTCCCTCCTGGCACTTTCCCTGTAGGGGATACCGCAAGACGTTTCTGTACATTGGGCACAGCGCTCTGCAGGGTGTTAGCAGAGAGTTTCCCGGGAAAGTGAAACCCTATATCAGAGACACTGAGAAGAAGCCCCAATGTTCACTCCAGGCACTTTCAGTGTGGGTGCCTTCTCCACGTGGTTCCTGGTTTCACTGCAGCTCTGAAGAGAATGTTAGCAAAGAGGTAATCGGGACAGTGCAAACAGTACTCAAAGACAGGGAGAGCAAGCTCTCTCTTGGCACTTTGGATGTGGGACATACAGCGAGATGTTTGCTGCTTTTACATTTGGCTGTTGGGAGATTTACAGCTCAAAGATATCTAGTTGATTTGAAGCAGTTCCGAGAAAGTCTAAACATAATCCTCACTTTTCCCTCCTGGCACTTTCCCTGTAGGGGATACCGCAAGACGTTTCTGTATATTGGGCACTACGCTCTGCAGGGTGTTAGCAGAGACTTTCCCGGGACAGTGAAACCCTATATCAGAGACACTGGGAAGAAGCCCCAATGTTCCCTCCAGGCACTTTCAGTGTGGGTGCCTTCTCCACGTGGTTCCTGGTTTCACTGCAGCTCTGAAGAGAATGTTAGCAAAGAGGTAATCGGGACAGTGCAAACAGTACTCAAAGACAGGGAGAGCAAGCTCTCTCGGCACTTTGGATGTGGGACATACAGCGAGATGTTTGCGGCTTTTACATTTGGCTGTTGGGAGATTTACAGCACAAAGATATCTAGTTGATTTGAAGCAGTTCCGAGAAAGTCTAAACATAATCCTCACTTTTCCCTCCTGGCACTTTCCCTGTAGGAGATACCGCAAGACGTTTCTGTACATTGGGCACAGCGCTCTGCAGGGTGTTAGCAGAGAGTTTCCCGGGACAGTGAAACCCTATATCAGAGACACTGAGAAGAAGCCCCGATGTTCCCTCCAGGCACTTTCAGTGTGGGTGCCTTCTCCACGTGGTTCCTGGTTTCACTGCAGCTCTGAAGAGAATGTTAGCAAAGAGGTAATCGGGACAGTGCAAACAGTACTCAAAGACAGGGAGAGCAAGCTCTACATTACTCTCCTGGCACTTTGGATGTGGGACATACAGCGAGATGTTTGCTGCTTTTACGTTTGGCTGTTGGGAGATTTACAGCACAAAGATATCTAGTTGATTTGAAGCAGTTCCGAGAAAGTCTAAACATAATCCTCACTATTCCCTCCTGGCACTTTCCCTGTAGGGGATACCGCAAGACGTTTCTGTATATTGGGCAGAGCACTCTGCAGGGTGTTAGCAGAGAGTTTCCCGGGACAGTGAAACCCTATGTCAGAGACACTGAGAAGAAGCCCCAATGTTCCCTCCAGGCACTTTCAGTGTGGGTGCCTTCTCCACGTGGTTCCTGGTTTCACTGCAGCTCTGAAGAGAATGTTAGCAAAGAGGTAATCGGGACAGTGCAAACAGTACTCAAAGACAGGGAGAGCAAGCTCTCTCTTGGCACTTTGGATGTGGGACATACAGCGAGATGTTTGCTGCTTTTACATTTGGCTGTTGGGAGATTTACAGCACAAAGATATCTAGTTGATTTGAAGCAGTTCCGAGAAAGTCTAAACATAATCCTCACTTTTCCCTCCTGGCACTTTCCCTGTAGGGGATACCGCAAGACGTTTCTGTATATTGGGCACTACGCTCTGCAGGGTGTTAGCAGAGACTTTCCCGGGACAGTGAAACCCTATATCAGAGACACTGGGAAGAAGCCCCAATGTTCCCTCCAGGCACTTTCAGTGTGGGTGCCTTCTCCACGTGGTTCCTGGTTTCACTGCAGCTCTGAAGAGAATGTTAGCAAAGAGGTAATCGGGACAGTGCAAACAGTACTCAAAGACAGGGAGAGCAAGCTCTACATTACTCTCTTGGCACTTTGGATGTGGGACATACAGCGAGATGTTTGCTGCTTTTACGTTTGGCTGTTGGGAGATTTACAGCACAAAGATATCTAGTTGATTTGAAGCAGTTCCGAGAAAGTCTAAACATAATCCTCACTTTTCCCTCCTGGCACTTTCCCTGTAGGAGATACCGCAAGACGTTTCTGTACATTGGGCACAGCGCTCTGCAGGGTGTTAGCAGAGACTTTCCCGGGACAGTGAAACCCTATATCAGAGACACTGAGAAGAAGCCCCAATGTTCCCTCCAGGCACTTTCAGTGTGGGTACCTTCTCCACGTGGTTCCTGGTTTCACTGCAGCTCTGAAGAGAATGTTAGCAAAGAGGTAATCGGGACAGTGCAAACAGTACTCAAAGACAGGGAGAGCAAGCTCTCTCGGCACTTTGGATGTGGGACATACAGCGAGATGAGTGCGGCTTTTACATTTGGCTGTTGGGAGATTTACAGCACAAAGATATCTAGTTGATTTGAAGCAGTTCCGAGAAAGTCTAAACATAATCCTCACTTTTCCCTCCTGGCACTTTCCCTGTAGGGGATACCGCAAGACGTTTCTGTACATTGGGCACAGCGCTCTGCAGGGTGTTAGCAGAGAGTTTCCCGGGAAAGTGAAACCCTATATCAGAGACACTGAGAAGAAGCCCCAATGTTCACTCCAGGCACTTTCAGTGTGGGTGCCTTCTCCACGTGGTTCCTGGTTTCACTGCAGCTCTGAAGAGAATGTTAGCAAAGAGGTAATCGGGACAGTGCAAACAGTACTCAAAGACAGGGAGAGCAAGCTCTCTCTTGGCACTTTGGATGTGGGACATACAGCGAGATGTTTGCTGCTTTTACATTTGGCTGTTGGGAGATTTACAGCTCAAAGATATCTAGTTGATTTGAAGCAGTTCCGAGAAAGTCTAAACATAATCCTCACTATTCCCTCCTGGCACTTTCCCTGTAGGGGATACCGCAAGACGTTTCTGTATATTGGGCACTACGCTCTGCAGGGTGTTAGCAGAGACTTTCCCGGGACAGTGAAACCCTATATCAGAGACACTGGGAAGAAGCCCCAATGTTCCCTCCAGGCACTTTCAGTGTGGGTGCCTTCTCCACGTGGTTCCTGGTTTCACTGCAGCTCTGAAGAGAATGTTAGCAAAGAGGTAATCGGGACAGTGCAAACAGTACTCAAAGACAGGGAGAGCAAGCTCTCTCGGCACTTTGGATGTGGGACATACAGCGAGATGTTTGCGGCTTTTACATTTGGCTGTTGGGAGATTTACAGCACAAAGATATCTAGTTGATTTGAAGCAGTTCCGAGAAAGTCTAAACATAATCCTCACTTTTCCCTCCTGGCACTTTCCCTGTAGGAGATACCGCAAGACGTTTCTGTACATTGGGCACAGCGCTCTGCAGGGTGTTAGCAGAGAGTTTCCCGGGACAGTGAAACCCTATATCAGAGACACTGAGAAGAAGCCCCGATGTTCCCTCCAGGCACTTTCAGTGTGGGTGCCTTCTCCACGTGGTTCCTGGTTTCACTGCAGCTCTGAAGAGAATGTTAGCAAAGAGGTAATCGGGACAGTGCAAACAGTACTCAAAGACAGGGAGAGCAAGCTCTACATTACTCTCCTGGCACTTTGGATGTGGGACATACAGCGAGATGTTTGCTGCTTTTACGTTTGGCTGTTGGGAGATTTACAGCACAAAGATATCTAGTTGATTTGAAGCAGTTCCGAGAAAGTCTAAACATAATCCTCACTTTTCCCTCCTGGCACTTTCCCTGTAGGGGATACCGCAAGACGTTTCTGTATATTGGGCACTACGCTCTGCAGGGTGTTAGCAGAGACTTTCCCGGGACAGTAAAACCTGACATCAGAGACACTGAGAAGAAGCCCCAATGTTCCCTCCAGGCACTTTCAGTGTGGGTGCCTTCTCCACGTGGTTCCTGGTTTCACTGCAGCTCTGAAGAGAATGTTAGCAAAGAGGTAATCGGGACAGTGCAAACAGTACTCAAAGACAGGGAGAGCAAGCTCTCTCGGCACTTTGGATGTGGGACATACAGCGAGATGAGTGCGGCTTTTACATTTGGCTGTTGGGAGATTTACAGCACAAAGATATCTAGTTGATTTGAAGCAGTTCCGAGAAAGTCTAAACATAATCCTCACTTTTCCCTCCTGGCACTTTCCCTGTAGGGGATACCGCAAGACGTTTCTGTACATTGGGCACAGCGCTCTGCAGGGTGTTAGCAGAGAGTTTCCCGGGAAAGTGAAACCCTATATCAGAGACACTGAGAAGAAGCCCCAATGTTCACTCCAGGCACTTTCAGTGTGGGTGCCTTCTCCACGTGGTTCCTGGTTTCACTGCAGCTCTGAAGAGAATGTTAGCAAAGAGGTAATCGGGACAGTGCAAACAGTACTCAAAGACAGGGAGAGCAAGCTCTCTCTTGGCACTTTGGATGTGGGACATACAGCGAGATGATTGCTGCTTTTACATTTGGCTGTTGGGAGATTTACAGCTCAAAGATATCTAGTTGATTTGAAGCAGTTCCGAGAAAGTCTAAACATAATCCTCACTATTCCCTCCTGGCACTTTCCCTGTAGGGGATACCGCAAGACGTTTCTGTATATTGGGCACTACGCTCTGCAGGGTGTTAGCAGAGACTTTCCCGGGACAGTGAAACCCTATATCAGAGACACTGGGAAGAAGCCCCAATGTTCCCTCCAGGCACTTTCAGTGTGGGTGCCTTCTCCACGTGGTTCCTGGTTTCACTGCAGCTCTGAAGAGAATGTTAGCAAAGAGGTAATCGGGACAGTGCAAACAGTACTCAAAGACAGGGAGAGCAAGCTCTCTCTTGGCACTTTGGATGTGGGACATACAGCGAGATGTTTGCTGCTTTTACATTTGGCTGTTGGGAGATTTACAGCTCAAAGATATCTAGTTGATTTGAAGCAGTTCCGAGAAAGTCTAAACATAATCCTCACTATTCCCTCCTGGCACTTTCCCTGTAGGGGATACCGCAAGACGTTTCTGTATATTGGGCACTACGCTCTGCAGGGTGTTAGCAGAGACTTTCCCGGGACAGTGAAACCCTATATCAGAGACACTGGGAAGAAGCCCCAATGTTCCCTCCAGGCACTTTCAGTGTGGGTGCCTTCTCCACGTGGTTCCTGGTTTCACTGCAGCTCTGAAGAGAATGTTAGCAAAGAGGTAATCGGGACAGTGCAAACAGTACTCAAAGACAGGGAGAGCAAGCTCTCTCGGCACTTTGGATGTGGGACATACAGCGAGATGAGTGCGGCTTTTACATTTGGCTGTTGGGAGATTTACAGCACAAAGATATCTAGTTGATTTGAAGCAGTTCCGAGAAAGTCTAAACATAATCCTCACTTTTCCCTCCTGGCACTTTCCCTGTAGGGGATACCGCAAGACGTTTCTGTATATTGGGCACTACGCTCTGCAGGGTGTTAGCAGAGACTTTCCCGGGACACTGAAACCCTATATCAGAGACACTGAGAAGAAGCCCCAATGTTCCCTCCAGGCACTTTCACAGTGGGTGCCTTCTCCACGTGGTTCCTGGTTTCACTGCAGCTCTGAAGAGAATGTTAGCAAAGAGGTAATCGGGACAGTGCAAACAGTACTCAAAGACAGGGAGAGCAAGCTCTCTCGGCACTTTGGATGTGGGACATACAGCGAGATGTTTGCGGCTTTTACATTTGGCTGTTGGGAGATTTACAGCACAAAGATATCTAGTTGATTTGAAGCAGTTCCGAGAAAGTCTAAACATAATCCTCACTTTTCCCTCCTGGCACTTTCCCTGTAGGAGATACCGCAAGACGTTTCTGTACATTGGGCACAGCGCTCTGCAGGGTGTTAGCAGAGAGTTTCCCGGGAAAGTGAAACCCTATATCAGAGACACTGAGAAGAAGCCCCAATGTTCACTCCAGGCACTTTCAGTGTGGGTGCCTTCTCCACGTGGTTCCTGGTTTCACTGCAGCTCTGAAGAGAATGTTAGCAAAGAGGTAATCGGGACAGTGCAAACAGTACTCAAAGACAGGGAGAGCAAGCTCTCTCTTGGCACTTTGGATGTGGGACATACAGCGAGATGTTTGCTGCTTTTGTGTTTGGCTGTTGGGAGATTTACAGCACAAAGATATCTAGTTGATTTGAAGCAGTTCCGAGAAAGTCTAAACATAATCCTCACTATTCCCTCCTGGCACTTTCCCTGTAGGGGATACCGCAAGACGTTTCTGTATATTGGGCAGAGCACTCTGCAGGGTGTTAGCAGAGAGTTTCCCGGGACAGTGAAACCCTATGTCAGAGACACTGAGAAGAAGCCCCAATGTTCCCTCCAGGCACTTTCAGTGTGGGTGCCTTCTCCACGTGGTTCCTGGTTTCACTGCAGCTCTGAAGAGAATGTTAGCAAAGAGGTAATCGGGACAGTGCAAACAGTACTCAAAGACAGGGAGAGCAAGCTCTCTCTTGGCACTTTGGATGTGGGACATACAGCGAGATGTTTGCTGCTTTTACATTTGGCTGTTGGGAGATTTACAGCACAAAGATATCTAGTTGATTTGAAGCAGTTCCGAGAAAGTCTAAACATAATCCTCACTTTTCCCTCCTGGCACTTTCCCTGTAGGGGATACCGCAAGACGTTTCTGTATATTGGGCACTACGCTCTGCAGGGTGTTAGCAGAGACTTTCCCGGGACACTGAAACCCTATATCAGAGACACTGAGAAGAAGCCCCAATGTTCCCTCCAGGCACTTTCACAGTGGGTGCCTTCTCCACGTGGTTCCTGGTTTCACTGCAGCTCTGAAGAGAATGTTAGCAAAGAGGTAATCGGGACAGTGCAAACAGTACTCAAAGACAGGGAGAGCAAGCTCTCTCGGCACTTTGGATGTGGGACATACAGCGAGATGTTTGCGGCTTTTACATTTGGCTGTTGGGAGATTTACAGCACAAAGATATCTAGTTGATTTGAAGCAGTTCCGAGAAAGTCTAAACATAATCCTCACTTTTCCCTCCTGGCACTTTCCCTGTAGGAGATACCGCAAGACGTTTCTGTACATTGGGCACAGCGCTCTGCAGGGTGTTAGCAGAGAGTTTCCCGGGAAAGTGAAACCCTATATCAGAGACACTGAGAAGAAGCCCCAATGTTCACTCCAGGCACTTTCAGTGTGGGTGCCTTCTCCACGTGGTTCCTGGTTTCACTGCAGCTCTGAAGAGAATGTTAGCAAAGAGGTAATCGGGACAGTGCAAACAGTACTCAAAGACAGGGAGAGCAAGCTCTCTCTTGGCACTTTGGATGTGGGACATACAGCGAGATGTTTGCTGCTTTTGTGTTTGGCTGTTGGGAGATTTACAGCACAAAGATATCTAGTTGATTTGAAGCAGTTCCGAGAAAGTCTAAACATAATCCTCACTATTCCCTCCTGGCACTTTCCCTGTAGGGGATACCGCAAGACGTTTCTGTATATTGGGCAGAGCACTCTGCAGGGTGTTAGCAGAGAGTTTCCCGGGACAGTGAAACCCTATGTCAGAGACACTGAGAAGAAGCCCCAATGTTCCCTCCAGGCACTTTCAGTGTGGGTGCCTTCTCCACGTGGTTCCTGGTTTCACTGCAGCTCTGAAGAGAATGTTAGCAAAGAGGTAATCGGGACAGTGCAAACAGTACTCAAAGACAGGGAGAGCAAGCTCTCTCTTGGCACTTTGGATGTGGGACATACAGCGAGATGTTTGCTGCTTTTACATTTGGCTGTTGGGAGATTTACAGCACAAAGATATCTAGTTGATTTGAAGCAGTTCCGAGAAAGTCTAAACATAATCCTCACTTTTCCCTCCTGGCACTTTCCCTGTAGGGGATACCGCAAGACGTTTCTGTATATTGGGCACTACGCTCTGCAGGGTGTTAGCAGAGACTTTCCCGGGACACTGAAACCCTATATCAGAGACACTGAGAAGAAGCCCCAATGTTCCCTCCAGGCACTTTCACAGTGGGTGCCTTCTCCACGTGGTTCCTGGTTTCACTGCAGCTCTGAAGAGAATGTTAGCAAAGAGGTAATCGGGACAGTGCAAACAGTACTCAAAGACAGGGAGAGCAAGCTCTCTCGGCACTTTGGATGTGGGACATACAGCGAGATGTTTGCGGCTTTTACATTTGGCTGTTGGGAGATTTACAGCACAAAGATATCTAGTTGATTTGAAGCAGTTCCGAGAAAGTCTAAACATAATCCTCACTTTTCCCTCCTGGCACTTTCCCTGTAGGAGATACCGCAAGACGTTTCTGTACATTGGGCACAGCGCTCTGCAGGGTGTTAGCAGAGAGTTTCCCGGGAAAGTGAAACCCTATATCAGAGACACTGAGAAGAAGCCCCAATGTTCACTCCAGGCACTTTCAGTGTGGGTGCCTTCTCCACGTGGTTCCTGGTTTCACTGCAGCTCTGAAGAGAATGTTAGCAAAGAGGTAATCGGGACAGTGCAAACAGTACTCAAAGACAGGGAGAGCAAGATCTCTCTTGGCACTTTGGATGTGGGACATACAGCGAGATGTTTGCTGCTTTTGTGTTTGGCTGTTGGGAGATTTACAGCACAAAGATATCTAGTTGATTTGAAGCAGTTCCGAGAAAGTCTAAACATAATCCTCACTATTCCCTCCTGGCACTTTCCCTGTAGGGGATACCGCAAGACGTTTCTGTATATTGGGCAGAGCACTCTGCAGGGTGTTAGCAGAGAGTTTCCCGGGACAGTGAAACCCTATGTCAGAGACACTGAGAAGAAGCCCCAATGTTCCCTCCAGGCACTTTCAGTGTGGGTGCCTTCTCCACGTGGTTCCTGGTTTCACTGCAGCTCTGAAGAGAATGTTAGCAAAGAGGTAATCGGGACAGTGCAAACAGTACTCAAAGACAGGGAGAGCAAGCTCTCTCTTGGCACTTTGGATGTGGGACATACAGCGAGATGTTTGCTGCTTTTACATTTGGCTGTTGGGAGATTTACAGCACAAAGATATCTAGTTGATTTGAAGCAGTTCCGAGAAAGTCTAAACATAATCCTCACTTTTCCCTCCTGGCACTTTCCCTGTAGGGGATACCGCAAGACGTTTCTGTATATTGGGCACTACGCTCTGCAGGGTGTTAGCAGAGACTTTCCCGGGACAGTGAAACCCTATATCAGAGACACTGGGAAGAAGCCCCAATGTTCCCTCCAGGCACTTTCAGTGTGGGTGCCTTCTCCACGTGGTTCCTGGTTTCACTGCAGCTCTGAAGAGAATGTTAGCAAAGAGGTAATCGGGACAGTGCAAACAGTACTCAAAGACAGGGAGAGCAAGCTCTACATTACTCTCTTGGCACTTTGGATGTGGGACATACAGCGAGATGTTTGCTGCTTTTACGTTTGGCTGTTGGGAGATTTACAGCACAAAGATATCTAGTTGATTTGAAGCAGTTCCGAGAAAGTCTAAACATAATCCTCACTTTTCCCTCCTGGCACTTTCCCTGTAGGAGATACCGCAAGACGTTTCTGTACATTGGGCACAGCGCTCTGCAGGGTGTTAGCAGAGACTTTCCCGGGACAGTGAAACCCTATATCAGAGACACTGAGAAGAAGCCCCAATGTTCCCTCCAGGCACTTTCAGTGTGGGTGCCTTCTCCACGTGGTTCCTGGTTTCACTGCAGCTCTGAAGAGAATGTTAGCAAAGAGGTAATCGGGACAGTGCAAACAGTACTCAAAGACAGGGAGAGCAAGCTCTCTCGGCACTTTGGATGTGGGACATACAGCGAGATGAGTGCGGCTTTTACATTTGGCTGTTGGGAGATTTACAGCACAAAGATATCTAGTTGATTTGAAGCAGTTCCGAGAAAGTCTAAACATAATCCTCACTTTTCCCTCCTGGCACTTTCCCTGTAGGGGATACCGCAAGACGTTTCTGTACATTGGGCACAGCGCTCTGCAGGGTGTTAGCAGAGAGTTTCCCGGGAAAGTGAAACCCTATATCAGAGACACTGAGAAGAAGCCCCAATGTTCACTCCAGGCACTTTCAGTGTGGGTGCCTTCTCCACGTGGTTCCTGGTTTCACTGCAGCTCTGAAGAGAATGTTAGCAAAGAGGTAATCGGGACAGTGCAAACAGTACTCAAAGACAGGGAGAGCAAGCTCTCTCTTGGCACTTTGGATGTGGGACATACAGCGAGATGTTTGCTGCTTTTACATTTGGCTGTTGGGAGATTTACAGCTCAAAGATATCTAGTTGATTTGAAGCAGTTCCGAGAAAGTCTAAACATAATCCTCACTATTCCCTCCTGGCACTTTCCCTGTAGGGGATACCGCAAGACGTTTCTGTATATTGGGCACTACGCTCTGCAGGGTGTTAGCAGAGACTTTCCCGGGACAGTGAAACCCTATATCAGAGACACTGGGAAGAAGCCCCAATGTTCCCTCCAGGCACTTTCAGTGTGGGTGCCTTCTCCACGTGGTTCCTGGTTTCACTGCAGCTCTGAAGAGAATGTTAGCAAAGAGGTAATCGGGACAGTGCAAACAGTACTCAAAGACAGGGAGAGCAAGCTCTCTCGGCACTTTGGATGTGGGACATACAGCGAGATGTTTGCGGCTTTTACATTTGGCTGTTGGGAGATTTACAGCACAAAGATATCTAGTTGATTTGAAGCAGTTCCGAGAAAGTCTAAACATAATCCTCACTTTTCCCTCCTGGCACTTTCCCTGTAGGAGATACCGCAAGACGTTTCTGTACATTGGGCACAGCGCTCTGCAGGGTGTTAGCAGAGAGTTTCCCGGGACAGTGAAACCCTATATCAGAGACACTGAGAAGAAGCCCCGATGTTCCCTCCAGGCACTTTCAGTGTGGGTACCTTCTCCACGTGGTTCCTGGTTTCACTGCAGCTCTGAAGAGAATGTTAGCAAAGAGGTAATCGGGACAGTGCAAACAGTACTCAAAGACAGGGAGAGCAAGCTCTACATTACTCTCCTGGCACTTTGGATGTGGGACATACAGCGAGATGTTTGCTGCTTTTACGTTTGGCTGTTGGGAGATTTACAGCACAAAGATATCTAGTTGATTTGAAGCAGTTCCGAGAAAGTCTAAACATAATCCTCACTTTTCCCTCCTGGCACTTTCCCTGTAGGGGATACCGCAAGACGTTTCTGTATATTGGGCACTACGCTCTGCAGGGTGTTAGCAGAGACTTTCCCGGGACAGTGAAACCCTATATCAGAGACACTGAGAAGAAGCCCCAATGTTCCCTCCAGGCACTTTCAGTGTGGGTGCCTTCTCCACGTGGTTCCTGGTTTCACTGCAGCTCTGAAGAGAATGTTAGCAAAGAGGTAATCGGGACAGTGCAAACAGTACTCAAAGACAGGGAGAGCAAGCTCTCTCGGCACTTTGGATGTGGGACATACAGCGAGATGTTTGCTGCTTTTACATTTGGCTGTTGGGAGATTTACAGCACAAAGATATCTAGTTGATTTGAAGCAGTTCCGAGAAAGTCTAAACATAATCCTCACTTTTCCCTCCTGGCACTTTCCCTGTAGGAGATACCGCAAGACGTTTCTGTACATTGGGCACAGCGCTCTGCAGGGTGTTAGCAGAGAGTTTCCCGGGACAGTGAAACCCTATATCAGAGACACTGAGAAGAAGCCCCAATGTTCCCTCCAGGCACTTTCAGTGTGGGTGCCTTCTCCACGTGGTTCCTGGTTTCACTGCAGCTCTGAAGAGAATGTTAGCAAAGAGGTAATCGGGACAGTGCAAACAGTACTCAAAGACAGGGAGAGCAAGCTCTCTCTTGGCACTTTGGATGTGGGACATACAGCGAGATGTTTGCTGCTTTTGCGTTTGGCTGTTGGGAGATTTACAGCACAAAGATATCTAGTTGATTTGAAGCAGTTCCGAGAAAGTCTAAACATAATCCTCACTATTACCTCCTGGCACTTTCCCTGTAGGGGATACCGCAAGACGTTTCTGTATATTGGGCAGAGCACTCTGCAGGGTGTTAGCAGAGACTTTCCCGGGACAGTGAAACCCTATATCAGAGACACTGGGAAGAAGCCCCAATGTTCCCTCCAGGCACTTTCAGTGTGGGTGCCTTCTCCACGTGGTTCCTGGTTTCACTGCAGCTCTGAAGAGAATGTTAGCAAAGAGGTAATCGGGACAGTGCAAACAGTACTCAAAGACAGGGAGAGCAAGCTCTCTCTTGGCACTTTGGATGTGGGACATACAGCGAGATGTTTGCTGCTTTTGTGTTTGGCTGTTGGGAGATTTACAGCACAAAGATATCTAGTTGATTTGAAGCAGTTCCGAGAAAGTCTAAACATAATCCTCACTATTCCCTCCTGGCACTTTCCCTGTAGGGGATACCGCAAGACGTTTCTGTATATTGGGCAGAGCACTCTGCAGGGTGTTAGCAGAGAGTTTCCCGGGACAGTGAAACCCTATGTCAGAGACACTGAGAAGAAGCCCCAATGTTCCCTCCAGGCACTTTCAGTGTGGGTGCCTTCTCCACGTGGTTCCTGGTTTCACTGCAGCTCTGAAGAGAATGTTAGCAAAGAGGTAATCGGGACAGTGCAAACAGTACTCAAAGACAGGGAGAGCAAGCTCTCTCTTGGCACTTTGGATGTGGGACATACAGCGAGATGTTTGCTGCTTTTACATTTGGCTGTTGGGAGATTTACAGCACAAAGATATCTAGTTGATTTGAAGCAGTTCCGAGAAAGTCTAAACATAATCCTCACTTTTCCCTCCTGGCACTTTCCCTGTAGGGGATACCGCAAGACGTTTCTGTATATTGGGCACTACGCTCTGCAGGGTGTTAGCAGAGACTTTCCCGGGACAGTGAAACCCTATATCAGAGACACTGGGAAGAAGCCCCAATGTTCCCTCCAGGCACTTTCAGTGTGGGTGCCTTCTCCACGTGGTTCCTGGTTTCACTGCAGCTCTGAAGAGAATGTTAGCAAAGAGGTAATCGGGACAGTGCAAACAGTACTCAAAGACAGGGAGAGCAAGCTCTACATTACTCTCTCGGCACTTTGGATGTGGGACATACAGCGAGATGTTTGCTGCTTTTACGTTTGGCTGTTGGGAGATTTACAGCACAAAGATATCTAGTTGATTTGAAGCAGTTCCGAGAAAGTCTAAACATAATCCTCACTTTTCCCTCCTGGCACTTTCCCTGTAGGAGATACCGCAAGACGTTTCTGTACATTGGGCACAGCGCTCTGCAGGGTGTTAGCAGAGACTTTCCCGGGACAGTGAAACCCTATATCAGAGACACTGAGAAGAAGCCCCAATGTTCACTCCAGGCACTTTCAGTGTGGGTGCCTTCTCCACGTGGTTCCTGGTTTCACTGCAGCTCTGAAGAGAATGTTAGCAAAGAGGTAATCGGGACAGTGCAAACAGTACTCAAAGACAGGGAGAGCAAGCTCTCTCGGCACTTTGGATGTGGGACATACAGCGAGATGAGTGCGGCTTTTACATTTGGCTGTTGGGAGATTTACAGCACAAAGATATCTAGTTGATTTGAAGCAGTTCCGAGAAAGTCTAAGCATAATCCTCACTTTTCCCTCCTGGCACTTTCCCTGTAGGGGATACCGCAAGACGTTTCTGTACATTGGGCACAGCGCTCTGCAGGGTGTTAGCAGAGAGTTTCCCGGGAAAGTGAAACCCTATATCAGAGACACTGAGAAGAAGCCCCAATGTTCACTCCAGGCACTTTCAGTGTGGGTGCCTTCTCCACGTGGTTCCTGGTTTCACTGCAGCTCTGAAGAGAATGTTAGCAAAGAGGTAATCGGGACAGTGCAAACAGTACTCAAAGACAGGGAGAGCAAGCTCTCTCTTGGCACTTTGGATGTGGGACATACAGCGAGATGTTTGCTGCTTTTACATTTGGCTGTTGGGAGATTTACAGCTCAAAGATATCTAGTTGATTTGAAGCAGTTCCGAGAAAGTCTAAACATAATCCTCACTATTCCCTCCTGGCACTTTCCCTGTAGGGGATACCGCAAGACGTTTCTGTATATTGGGCACAGCGCTCTGCAGGGTGTTAGCAGAGACTTTCCCGGGACAGTGAAACCCTATATCAGAGACACTGGGAAGAAGCCCCAATGTTCCCTCCAGGCACTTTCAGTGTGGGTGCCTTCTCCACGTGGTTCCTGGTTTCACTGCAGCTCTGAAGAGAATGTTAGCAAAGAGGTAATCGGGACAGTGCAAACAGTACTCAAAGACAGGGAGAGCAAGCTCTACATTACTCTCCTGGCACTTTGGATGTGGGACATACAGCGAGATGTTTGCTGCTTTTACGTTTGGCTGTTGGGAGATTTCCAGCACAAAGATATCTAGTTGATTTGAAGCAGTTCCGAGAAAGTCTAAACATAATCCTCACTTTTCCCTCCTGGCACTTTCCCTGTAGGGGATACCGCAAGACGTTTCTGTATATTGGGCACTACGCTCTGCAGGGTGTTAGCAGAGACTTTCCCGGGACAGTAAAACCTGACATCAGAGACACTGAGAAGAAGCCCCAATGTTCCCTCCAGGCACTTTCAGTGTGGGTGCCTTCTCCACGTGGTTCCTGGTTTCACTGCAGCTCTGAAGAGAATGTTAGCAAAGAGGTAATCGGGACAGTGCAAACAGTACTCAAAGACAGGGAGAGCAAGCTCTCTCGGCACTTTGGATGTGGGACATACAGCGAGATGTTTGCTGCTTTTACATTTGGCTGTTGGGAGATTTACAGCACAAAGATATCTAGTTGATTTGAAGCAGTTCCGAGAAAGTCTAAACATAATCCTCACTTTTCCCTCCTGGCACTTTCCCTGTAGGAGATACCGCAAGACGTTTCTGTACATTGGGCACAGCGCTCTGCAGGGTGTTAGCAGAGAGTTTCCCGGGACAGTGAAACCCTATATCAGAGACACTGAGAAGAAGCCCCAATGTTCCCTCCAGGCACTTTCAGTGTGGGTGCCTTCTCCACGTGGTTCCTGGTTTCACTGCAGCTCTGAAGAGAATGTTAGCAAAGAGGTAATCGGGACAGTGCAAACAGTACTCAAAGACAGGGAGAGCAAGCTCTCTCTTGGCACTTTGGATGTGGGACATACAGCGAGATGTTTGCTGCTTTTACATTTGGCTGTTGGGAGATTTACAGCACAAAGATATCTAGTTGATTTGAAGCAGTTCCGAGAAAGTCTAAACATAATCCTCACTATTCCCTCCTGGCACTTTCCCTGTAGGGGATACCGCAAGACGTTTCTGTATATTGGGCACAGCGCTCTGCAGGGTGTTAGCAGAGAGTTTCCCGGGACAGTGAAACCCTATATCAGAGACACTGAGAAGAAGCCCCGATGTTCCCTCCAGGCACTTTCAGTGTGGGTGCCTTCTCCACGTGGTTCCTGGTTTCACTGCAGCTCTGAAGAGAATGTTAGCAAAGAGGTAATCGGGACAGTGCAAACAGTACTCAAAGACAGGGAGAGCAAGCTCTACATTACTCTCCTGGCACTTTGGATGTGGGACATACAGCGAGATGTTTGCTGCTTTTACGTTTGGCTGTTGGGAGATTTACAGCACAAAGATATCTAGTTGATTTGAAGCAGTTCCGAGAAAGTCTAAACATAATCCTCACTTTTCCCTCCTGGCACTTTCCCTGTAGGGGATACCGCAAGACGTTTCTGTATATTGGGCACTACGCTCTGCAGGGTGTTAGCAGAGACTTTCCCGGGACAGTAAAACCTGACATCAGAGACACTGAGAAGAAGCCCCAATGTTCCCTCCAGGCACTTTCAGTGTGGGTGCCTTCTCCACGTGGTTCCTGGTTTCACTGCAGCTCTGAAGAGAATGTTAGCAAAGAGGTAATCGGGACAGTGCAAACAGTACTCAAAGACAGGGAGAGCAAGCTCTCTCGGCACTTTGGATGTGGGACATACAGCGAGATGTTTGCGGCTTTTACATTTGGCTGTTGGGAGATTTACAGCACAAAGATATCTAGTTGATTTGAAGCAGTTCCGAGAAAGTCTAAACATAATCCTCACTTTTCCCTCCTGGCACTTTCCCTGTAGGAGATACCGCAAGACGTTTCTGTACATTGGGCACAGCGCTCTGCAGGGTGTTAGCAGAGAGTTTCCCGGGACAGTGAAACCCTATATCAGAGACACTGAGAAGAAGCCCCGATGTTCCCTCCAGGCACTTTCAGTGTGGGTGCCTTCTCCACGTGGTTCCTGGTTTCACTGCAGCTCTGAAGAGAATGTTAGCAAAGAGGTAATCGGGACAGTGCAAACAGTACTCAAAGACAGGGAGAGCAAGCTCTCTCTTGGCACTTTGGATGTGGGACATACAGCGAGATGTTTGCTGCTTTTACATTTGGCTGTTGGGAGATTTACAGCACAAAGATATCTAGTTGATTTGAAGCAGTTCCGAGAAAGTCTAAACATAATCCTCACTATTCCCTCCTGGCACTTTCCCTGTAGGGGATACCGCAAGACGTTTCTGTATATTGGGCACAGCGCTCTGCAGGGTGTTAGCAGAGAGTTTCCCGGGACAGTGAAACCCTATATCAGAGACACTGAGAAGAAGCCCCGATGTTCCCTCCAGGCACTTTCAGTGTGGGTGCCTTCTCCACGTGGTTCCTGGTTTCACTGCAGCTCTGAAGAGAATGTTAGCAAAGAGGTAATCGGGACAGTGCAAACAGTACTCAAAGACAGGGAGAGCAAGCTCTCTCGGCACTTTGGATGTGGGACATACAGCGAGATGTTTGCTGCTTTTACATTTGGCTGTTGGGAGATTTACAGCACAAAGATATCTAGTTGATTTGAAGCAGTTCCGAGAAAGTCTAAACATAATCCTCACTTTTCCCTCCTGGCACTTTCCCTGTAGGAGATACCGCAAGACGTTTCTGTACATTGGGCACAGCGCTCTGCAGGGTGTTAGCAGAGACTTTCCCGGGACAGTAAAACCTGACATCAGAGACACTGAGAAGAAGCCCCAATGTTCCCTCCAGGCACTTTCAGTGTGGGTGCCTTCTCCACGTGGTTCCTGGTTTCACTGCAGCTCTGAAGAGAATGTTAGCAAAGAGGTAATCGGGACAGTGCAAACAGTACTCAAAGACAGGGAGAGCAAGCTCTCTCTTGGCACTTTGGATGTGGGACATACAGCGAGATGTTTGCTGCTTTTGCGTTTGGCTGTTGGGAGATTTACAGCACAAAGATATCTAGTTGATTTGAAGCAGTTCCGAGAAAGTCTAAACATAATCCTCACTATTCCCTCCTGGCACTTTCCCTGTAGGGGATACCGCAAGACGTTTCTGTATATTGGGCAGAGCACTCTGCAGGGTGTTAGCAGAGACTTTCCCGGGACAGTGAAACCCTATATCAGAGACACTGGGAAGAAGCCCCAATGTTCCCTCCAGGCACTTTCAGTGTGGGTGCCTTCTCCACGTGGTTCCTGGTTTCACTGCAGCTCTGAAGAGAATGTTAGCAAAGAGGTAATCGGGACAGTGCAAACAGTACTCAAAGACAGGGAGAGCAAGCTCTCTCTTGGCACTTTGGATGTGGGACATACAGCGAGATGTTTGCTGCTTTTACATTTGGCTGTTGGGAGATTTACAGCACAAAGATATCTAGTTGATTTGAAGCAGTTCCGAGAAAGTCTAAACATAATCCTCACTATTCCCTCCTGGCACTTTCCCTGTAGGGGATACCGCAAGACGTTTCTGTACATTGGGCACAGCGCTCTGCAGGGTGTTAGCAGAGAGTTTCCCGGGACAGTGAAACCCTATATCAGAGACACTGAGAAGAAGCCCCAATGTTCCCTCCAGGCACTTTCAGTGTGGGTGCCTTCTCCACGTGGTTCCTGGTTTCACTGCAGCTCTGAAGAGAATGTTAGCAAAGAGGTAATCGGGACAGTGCAAACAGTACTCAAAGACAGGGAGAGCAAGCTCTACATTACTCTCTTGGCACTTTGGATGTGGGACATACAGCGAGATGTTTGCTGCTTTTGCGTTTGGCTGTTGGGAGATTTACAGCACAAAGATATCTAGTTGATTTGAAGCAGTTCCGAGAAAGTCTAAACATAATCCTCACTTTTCCCTCCTGGCACTTTCCCTGTAGGGGATACCGCAAGACGTTTCTGTATATTGGGCACTACGCTCTGCAGGGTGTTAGCAGAGACTTTCCCGGGACAGTAAAACCTGACATCAGAGACACTGAGAAGAAGCCCCAATGTTCCCTCCAGGCACTTTCAGTGTGGGTGCCTTCTCCACGTGGTTCCTGGTTTCACTGCAGCTCTGAAGAGAATGTTAGCAAAGAGGTAATCGGGACAGTGCAAACAGTACTCAAAGACAGGGAGAGCAAGCTCTCTCGGCACTTTGGATGTGGGACATACAGCGAGATGTTTGCTGCTTTTACATTTGGCTGTTGGGAGATTTACAGCACAAAGATATCTAGTTGATTTGAAGCAGTTCCGAGAAAGTCTAAACATAATCCTCACTTTTCCCTCCTGGCACTTTCCCTGTAGGAGATACCGCAAGACGTTTCTGTACATTGGGCACAGCGCTCTGCAGGGTGTTAGCAGAGAGTTTCCCAGGACAGTGAAACCCTATATCAGAGACACTGAGAAGAAGCCCCAATGTTCCCTCCAGGCACTTTCAGTGTGGGTGCCTTCTCCACGTGGTTCCTGGTTTCACTGCAGCTCTGAAGAGAATGTTAGCAAAGAGGTAATCGGGACAGTGCAAACAGTACTCAAAGACAGGGAGAGCAAGCTCTCTCGGCACTTTGGATGTGGGACATACAGCGAGATGTTTGCTGCTTTTACATTTGGCTGTTGGGAGATTTACAGCACAAAGATATCTAGTTGATTTGAAGCAGTTCCGAGAAAGTCTAAACATAATCCTCACTTTTCCCTCCTGGCACTTTCCCTGTAGGAGATACCGCAAGACGTTTCTGTACATTGGGCACAGCGCTCTGCAGGGTGTTAGCAGAGAGTTTCCCGGGACAGTGAAACCCTATATCAGAGACACTGAGAAGAAGCCCCAATGTTCCCTCCAGGCACTTTCAGTGTGGGTGCCTTCTCCACGTGGTTCCTGGTTTCACTGCAGCTCTGAAGAGAATGTTAGCAAAGAGGTAATCGGGACAGTGCAAACAGTACTCAAAGACAGGGAGAGCAAGCTCTCTCTTGGCACTTTGGATGTGGGACATACAGCGAGATGTTTGCTGCTTTTACATTTGGCTGTTGGGAGATTTACAGCACAAAGATATCTAGTTGATTTGAAGCAGTTCCGAGAAAGTCTAAACATAATCCTCACTTTTCCCTCCTGGCACTTTCCCTGTAGGAGATACCTCAAGACGTTTCTGTACATTGGGCACAGCGCTCTGCAGGGTGTTAGCAGAGAGTTTCCCGGGACAGTGAAACCCTATATCAGAGACACTGAGAAGAAGCCCCAATGTTCCCTCCAGGCACTTTCAGTGTGGGTGCCTTCTCCACGTGGTTCCTGGTTTCACTGCAGCTCTGAAGAGAATGTTAGCAAAGAGGTAATCGGGACAGTGCAAACAGTACTCAAAGACAGGGAGAGCAAGCTCTACATTACTCTCTTGGCACTTTGGATGTGGGACATACAGCGAGATGTTTGCTGCTTTTACATTTGGCTGTTGGGAGATTTACAGCACAAAGATATCTAGTTGATTTGAAGCAGTTCCGAGAAAGTCTAAACATAATCCTCACTTTTCCCTCCTGGCACTTTCCCTGTAGGGGATACCGCAAGACGTTTCTGTATATTGGGCACAGCGCTCTGCAGGGTGTTAGCAGAGACTTTCCCGGGACAGTGAAACCCTATATCAGAGACACTGGGAAGAAGCCCCAATGTTCCCTCCAGGCACTTTCAGTGTGGGTGCCTTCTCCACGTGGTTCCTGGTTTCACTGCAGCTCTGAAGAGAATGTTAGCAAAGAGGTAATCGGGACAGTGCAAACAGTACTCAAAGACAGGGAGAGCAAGCTCTCTCTTGGCACTTTGGATGTGGGACATACAGCGAGATGTTTGCTGCTTTTACATTTGGCTGTTGGGAGATTTACAGCACAAAGATATCTAGTTGATTTGAAGCAGTTCCGAGAAAGTCTAAACATAATCCTCACTTTTCCCTCCTGGCACTTTCCCTGTAGGGGATACCGCAAGACGTTTCTGTATATTGGGCACTACGCTCTGCAGGGTGTTAGCAGAGACTTTCCCGGGACACTGAAACCCTATATCAGAGACACTGGGAAGAAGCCCCAATGTTCCCTCCAGGCACTTTCAGTGTGGGTGCCTTCTCCACGTGGTTCCTGGTTTCACTGCAGCTCTGAAGAGAATGTTAGCAAAGAGGTAATCGGGACAGTGCAAACAGTACTCAAAGACAGGGAGAGCAAGCTCTCTCTTGGCACTTTGGATGTGGGACATACAGCAAGATGTTTGCTGCTTTTGCGTTTGGCTGTTGGGAGATTTACAGCACAAAGATATCTAGTTGATTTGAAGCAGTTCCGAGAAAGTCTAAACATAATCCTCACTTTTCCCTCCTGGCACTTTCCCTGTAGGGGATACCACAAGACGTTTCTGTATATTGGGCACAGCGCTCTGCAGGGTGTTAGCAGAGAGTTTCCCGGGAAAGTGAAACCCTATATCAGAGACACTGAGAAGAAGCCCCGATGTTCCCTCCAGGCACTTTCAGTGTGGGTGCCTTCTCCACGTGGTTCCTGGTTTCACTGCAGCTCTGAAGAGAATGTTAGCAAAGAGGTAATCGGGACAGTGCAAACAGTACTCAAAGACAGGGAGAGCAAGCTCTACATTACTCTCTTGGCACTTTGGATGTGGGACATACAGCGAGATGTTTGCTGCTTTTACGTTTGGCTGTTGGGAGATTTACAGCACAAAGATATCTAGTTGATTTGAAGCAGTTCCGAGAAAGTCTAAACATAATCCTCACTTTTCCCTCCTGGCACTTTCCCTGTAGGGGATACCGCAAGACGTTTCTGTATATTGGGCACTACGCTCTGCAGGGTGTTAGCAGAGACTTTCCCGGGACAGTAAAACCTGACATCAGAGACACTGAGAAGAAGCCCCAATGTTCCCTCCAGGCACTTTCAGTGTGGGTGCCTTCTCCACGTGGTTCCTGGTTTCACTGCAGCTCTGAAGAGAATGTTAGCAAAGAGGTAATCGGGACAGTGCAAACAGTACTCAAAGACAGGGAGAGCAAGCTCTCTCGGCACTTTGGATGTGGGACATACAGCGAGATGTTTGCTGCTTTTACATTTGGCTGTTGGGAGATTTACAGCACAAAGATATCTAGTTGATTTGAAGCAGTTCCGAGAAAGTCTAAACATAATCCTCACTTTTCCCTCCTGGCACTTTCCCTGTAGGAGATACCGCAAGACGTTTCTGTACATTGGGCACAGCGCTCTGCAGGGTGTTAGCAGAGAGTTTCCCGGGACACTGAAACCCTATATCAGAGACACTGAGAAGAAGCCCCAATGTTCCCTCCAGGCACTTTCAGTGTGGGTGCCTTCTCCACGTGGTTCCTGGTTTCACTGCAGCTCTGAAGAGAATGTTAGCAAAGAGGTAATCGGGACAGTGCAAACAGTACTCAAAGACAGGGAGAGCAAGCTCTACATTACTCTCTTGGCACTTTGGATGTGGGACATACAGCGAGATGTTTGCTGCTTTTGCGTTTGGCTGTTGGGAGATTTACAGCACAAAGATATCTAGTTGATTTGAAGCAGTTCCGAGAAAGTCTAAACATAATCCTCACTTTTCCCTCCTGGCACTTTCCCTGTAGGGGATACCGCAAGACGTTTCTGTATATTGGGCACTACGCTCTGCAGGGTGTTAGCAGAGAGTTTCCCGGGACAGTGAAACCCTATATCAGAGACACTGGGAAGAAGCCCCAATGTTCCCTCCAGGCACTTTCAGTGTGGGTGCCTTCTCCACGTGGTTCCTGGTTTCACTGCAGCTCTGAAGAGAATGTTAGCAAAGAGGTAATCGGGACAGTGCAAACAGTACTCAAAGACAGGGAGAGCAAGCTCTCTCGGCACTTTGGATGTGGGACATACAGCGAGATGTTTGCTGCTTTTACATTTGGCTGTTGGGAGATTTACAGCACAAAGATATCTAGTTGATTTGAAGCAGTTCCGAGAAAGTCTAAACATAATCCTCACTTTTCCCTCCTGGCACTTTCCCTGTAGGAGATACCGCAAGACGTTTCTGTACATTGGGCACAGCGCTCTGCAGGGTGTTAGCAGAGAGTTTCCCGGGACAGTGAAACCCTATATCAGAGACACTGAGAAGAAGCCCCAATGTTCCCTCCAGGCACTTTCAGTGTGGGTGCCTTCTCCACGTGGTTCCTGGTTTCACTGCAGCTCTGAAGAGAATGTTAGCAAAGAGGTAATCGGGACAGTGCAAACAGTACTCAAAGACAGGGAGAGCAAGCTCTCTCTTGGCACTTTGGATGTGGGACATACAGCGAGATGTTTGCTGCTTTTACATTTGGCTGTTGGGAGATTTACAGCACAAAGATATCTAGTTGATTTGAAGCAGTTCCGAGAAAGTCTAAACATAATCCTCACTTTTCCCTCCTGGCACTTTCCCTGTAGGAGATACCTCAAGACGTTTCTGTACATTGGGCACAGCGCTCTGCAGGGTGTTAGCAGAGAGTTTCCCGGGACAGTGAAACCCTATATCAGAGACACTGAGAAGAAGCCCCAATGTTCCCTCCAGGCACTTTCAGTGTGGGTGCCTTCTCCACGTGGTTCCTGGTTTCACTGCAGCTCTGAAGAGAATGTTAGCAAAGAGGTAATCGGGACAGTGCAAACAGTACTCAAAGACAGGGAGAGCAAGCTCTACATTACTCTCTTGGCACTTTGGATGTGGGACATACAGCGAGATGTTTGCTGCTTTTACATTTGGCTGTTGGGAGATTTACAGCACAAAGATATCTAGTTGATTTGAAGCAGTTCCGAGAAAGTCTAAACATAATCCTCACTTTTCCCTCCTGGCACTTTCCCTGTAGGGGATACCGCAAGACGTTTCTGTATATTGGGCACAGCGCTCTGCAGGGTGTTAGCAGAGACTTTCCCGGGACAGTGAAACCCTATATCAGAGACACTGGGAAGAAGCCCCAATGTTCCCTCCAGGCACTTTCAGTGTGGGTGCCTTCTCCACGTGGTTCCTGGTTTCACTGCAGCTCTGAAGAGAATGTTAGCAAAGAGGTAATCGGGACAGTGCAAACAGTACTCAAAGACAGGGAGAGCAAGCTCTCTCTTGGCACTTTGGATGTGGGACATACAGCGAGATGTTTGCTGCTTTTACATTTGGCTGTTGGGAGATTTACAGCACAAAGATAGCTAGTTGATTTGAAGCAGTTCCGAGAAAGTCTAAACATAATCCTCACTTTTCCCTCCTGGCACTTTCCCTGTAGGGGATACCGCAAGACGTTTCTGTATATTGGGCACTACGCTCTGCAGGGTGTTAGCAGAGACTTTCCCGGGACACTGAAACCCTATATCAGAGACACTGGGAAGAAGCCCCAATGTTCCCTCCAGGCACTTTCAGTGTGGGTGCCTTCTCCACGTGGTTCCTGGTTTCACTGCAGCTCTGAAGAGAATGTTAGCAAAGAGGTAATCGGGACAGTGCAAACAGTACTCAAAGACAGGGAGAGCAAGCTCTCTCTTGGCACTTTGGATGTGGGACATACAGCAAGATGTTTGCTGCTTTTGCGTTTGGCTGTTGGGAGATTTACAGCACAAAGATATCTAGTTGATTTGAAGCAGTTCCGAGAAAGTCTAAACATAATCCTCACTTTTCCCTCCTGGCACTTTCCCTGTAGGAGATACCTCAAGACGTTTCTGTACATTGGGCACAGCGCTCTGCAGGGTGTTAGCAGAGAGTTTCCCGGGACAGTGAAACCCTATATCAGAGACACTGAGAAGAAGCCCCAGTGTTCCCTCCAGGCACTTTCAGTGTGGGTGCCTTCTCCACGTGGTTCCTGGTTTCACTGCAGCTCTGAAGAGAATGTTAGCAAAGAGGTAATCGGGACAGTGCAAACAGTACTCAAAGACAGGGAGAGCAAGCTCTCTCTTGGCACTTTGGATGTGGGACATACAGCGAGATGTTTGCTGCTTTTACATTTGGCTGTTGGGAGATTTACAGCACAAAGATATCTAGTTGATTTGAAGCAGTTCCGAGAAAGTCTAAACATAATCCTCACTTTTCCCTCCTGGCACTTTCCCTGTAGGAGATACCTCAAGACGTTTCTGTACATTGGGCACAGCGCTCTGCAGGGTGTTAGCAGAGAGTTTCCCGGGACACTGAAACCCTATATCAGAGACACTGAGAAGAAGCCCCAATGTTCCCTCCAGGCACTTTCAGTGTGGGTGCCTTCTCCACGTGGTTCCTGGTTTCACTGCAGCTCTGAAGAGAATGTTAGCAAAGAGGTAATCGGGACAGTGCAAACAGTACTCAAAGACAGGGAGAGCAAGCTCTCTCTTGGCACTTTGGATGTGGGACATACAGCGAGATGTTTGCTGCTTTTACATTTGGCTGTTGGGAGATTTACAGCACAAAGATATCTAGTTGATTTGAAGCAGTTCCGAGAAAGTCTAAACATAATCCTCACTTTTCCCTCCTGGCACTTTCCCTGTAGGGGATACCGCAAGACGTTTCTGTATATTGGGCACTACGCTCTGCAGGGTGTTAGCAGAGACTTTCCCGGGACACTGAAACCCTATATCAGAGACACTGGGAAGAAGCCCCAATGTTCCCTCCAGGCACTTTCAGTGTGGGTGCCTTCTCCACGTGGTTCCTGGTTTCACTGCAGCTCTGAAGAGAATGTTAGCAAAGAGGTAATCGGGACAGTGCAAACAGTACTCAAAGACAGGGAGAGCAAGCTCTCTCTTGGCACTTTGGATGTGGGACATACAGCAAGATGTTTGCTGCTTTTGCGTTTGGCTGTTGGGAGATTTACAGCACAAAGATATCTAGTTGATTTGAAGCAGTTCCGAGAAAGTCTAAACATAATCCTCACTTTTCCCTCCTGGCACTTTCCCTGTAGGAGATACCTCAAGACGTTTCTGTACATTGGGCACAGCGCTCTGCAGGGTGTTAGCAGAGAGTTTCCCGGGACAGTGAAACCCTATATCAGAGACACTGAGAAGAAGCCCCAGTGTTCCCTCCAGGCACTTTCAGTGTGGGTGCCTTCTCCACGTGGTTCCTGGTTTCACTGCAGCTCTGAAGAGAATGTTAGCAAAGAGGTAATCGGGACAGTGCAAACAGTACTCAAAGACAGGGAGAGCAAGATCTCTCTTGGCACTTTGGATGTGGGACATACAGCGAGATGTTTGCTGCTTTTACATTTGGCTGTTGGGAGATTTACAGCACAAAGATATCTAGTTGATTTGAAGCAGTTCCGAGAAAGTCTAAACATAATCCTCACTTTTCCCTCCTGGCACTTTCCCTGTAGGGGATACCGCAAGACGTTTCTGTACATTGGGCACAGCGCTCTGCAGGGTGTTAGCAGAGAGTTTCCCGGGACAGTGAAACCCTATATCAGAGACACTGAGAAGAAGCCCCAATGTTCCCTCCAGGCACTTTCAGTGTGGGTGCCTTCTCCACGTGGTTCCTGGTTTCACTGCAGCTCTGAAGAGAATGTTAGCAAAGAGGTAATCGGGACAGTGCAAACAGTACTCAAAGACAGGGAGAGCAAGCTCTCTCTTGGCACTTTGGATGTGGGACATACAGCGAGATGTTTGCTGCTTTTACATTTGGCTGCTGGGAGATTTACAGCACAAAGATATCTAGTTGATTTGAAGCAGTTCCGAGAAAGTCTAAACATAATCCTCACTTTTCCCTCCTGGCACTTTCCCTGTAGGAGATACCGCAAGACGTTTCTGTACATTGGGCACAGCGCTCTGCAGGGTGTTAGCAG
This sequence comes from Chroicocephalus ridibundus, assembly GCF_963924245.1. Classification (NCBI taxonomy): domain Eukaryota; kingdom Metazoa; phylum Chordata; class Aves; order Charadriiformes; family Laridae; genus Chroicocephalus; species Chroicocephalus ridibundus. The sequence goes on along the minus strand of NW_026961451.1, from coordinate 345,484 downwards.
AGACTTTCCCGGGACAGTGAAACCCTATATCAGAGACACTGAGAAGAAGCCCCAATGTTCCCTCCAGGCACTTTCAGTGTGGGTGCCTTCTCCACGTGGTTCCTGGTTTCACTGCAGCTCTGAAGAGAATGTTAGCAAAGAGGTAATCGGGACAGTGCAAACAGTACTCAAAGACAGGGAGAGCAAGCTCTCTCTTGGCACTTTGGATGTGGGACATACAGCGAGATGTTTGCTGCTTTTACATTTGGCTGCTGGGAGATTTACAGCACAAAGATATCTAGTTGATTTGAAGCAGTTCCGAGAAAGTCTAAACATAATCCTCACTTTTCCCTCCTGGCACTTTCCCTGTAGGGGATACCGCAAGACGTTTCTGTATATTGGGCACTACGCTCTGCAGGGTGTTAGCAGAGACTTTCCGGGACACTGAAACCCTATATCAGAGACACTGAGAAGAAGCCCCAATGTTCCCTCCAGGCACTTTCAGTGTGGGTGCCTTCTCCACGTGGTTCCTGGTTTCACTGCAGCTCTGAAGAGAATGTTAGCAAAGAGGTAATCGGGACAGTGCAAACAGTACTCAAAGACAGGGAGAGCAAGCTCTCTCTTGGCACTTTGGATGTGGGACATACAGCGAGATGTTTGCTGCTTTTGCGTTTGGCTGTTGGGAGATTTACAGCACAAAGATATCTAGTTGATTTGAAGCAGTTCCGAGAAAGTCTAAACATAATCCTCACTTTTCCCTCCTGGCACTTTCCCTGTAGGAGATACCTCAAGACGTTTCTGTACATTGGGCACAGCGCTCTGCAGGGTGTTAGCAGAGACTTTCCCGGGACAGTGAAACCCTATATCAGAGACACTGAGAAGAAGCCCCAATGTTCCCTCCAGGCACTTTCAGTGTGGGTGCCTTCTCCACGTGGTTCCTGGTTTCACTGCAGCTCTGAAGAGAATGTTAGCAAAGAGGTAATCGGGACAGTGCAAACAGTACTCAAAGACAGGGAGAGCAAGCTCTCTCTTGGCACTTTGGATGTGGGACATACAGCGAGATGTTTGCTGCTTTTACATTTGGCTGTTGGGAGATTTACAGCACAAAGATATCTAGTTGATTTGAAGCAGTTCCGAGAAAGTCTAAACATAATCCTCACTTTTCCCTCCTGGCACTTTCCCTGTAGGGGATACCGCAAGACGTTTCTGTATATTGGGCACAGCGCTCTGCAGGGTGTTAGCAGAGAGTTTCCCGGGACAGTAAAACCTGACATCAGAGACACTGAGAAGAAGCCCCAATGTTCCCTCCAGGCACTTTCAGTGTGGGTGCCTTCTCCACGTGGTTCCTGGTTTCACTGCAGCTCTGAAGAGAATGTTAGCAAAGAGGTAATCGGGACAGTGCAAACAGTACTCAAAGACAGGGAGAGCAAGCTCTACATTACTCTCTTGGCACTTTGGATGTGGGACATACAGCGAGATGTTTGCTGCTTTTACGTTTGGCTGTTGGGAGATTTACAGCACAAAGATATCTAGTTGATTTGAAGCAGTTCCGAGAAAGTCTAAACATAATCCTCACTTTTCCCTCCTGGCACTTTCCCTGTAGGGGATACCGCAAGACGTTTCTGTATATTGGGCACTACGCTCTGCAGGGTGTTAGCAGAGACTTTCCCGGGACAGTGAAACCCTATATCAGAGACACTGGGAAGAAGCCCCAATGTTCCCTCCAGGCACTTTCAGTGTGGGTGCCTTCTCCACGTGGTTCCTGGTTTCACTGCAGCTCTGAAGAGAATGTTAGCAAAGAGGTAATCGGGACAGTGCAAACAGTACTCAAAGACAGGGAGAGCAAGCTCTCTCTTGGCACTTTGGATGTGGGACATACAGCGAGATGTTTGCTGCTTTTACATTTGGCTGTTGGGAGATTTACAGCACAAAGATATCTAGTTGATTTGAAGCAGTTCCGAGAAAGTCTAAACATAATCCTCACTTTTCCCTCCTGGCACTTTCCCTGTAGGGGATACCGCAAGACGTTTCTGTATATTGGGCACAGCGCTCTGCAGGGTGTTAGCAGAGAGTTTCCCGGGACAGTAAAACCTGACATCAGAGACACTGAGAAGAAGCCCCAATGTTCCCTCCAGGCACTTTCAGTGTGGGTGCCTTCTCCACGTGGTTCCTGGTTTCACTGCAGCTCTGAAGAGAATGTTAGCAAAGAGGTAATCGGGACAGTGCAAACAGTACTCAAAGACAGGGAGAGCAAGCTCTACATTACTCTCTTGGCACTTTGGATGTGGGACATACAGCGAGATGTTTGCTGCTTTTACGTTTGGCTGTTGGGAGATTTACAGCACAAAGATATCTAGTTGATTTGAAGCAGTTCCGAGAAAGTCTAAACATAATCCTCACTTTTCCCTCCTGGCACTTTCCCTGTAGGGGATACCGCAAGACGTTTCTGTATATTGGGCACTACGCTCTGCAGGGTGTTAGCAGAGACTTTCCCGGGACAGTGAAACCCTATATCAGAGACACTGGGAAGAAGCCCCAATGTTCCCTCCAGGCACTTTCAGTGTGGGTGCCTTCTCCACGTGGTTCCTGGTTTCACTGCAGCTCTGAAGAGAATGTTAGCAAAGAGGTAATCGGGACAGTGCAAACAGTACTCAAAGACAGGGAGAGCAAGCTCTCTCTTGGCACTTTGGATGTGGGACATACAGCGAGATGTTTGCTGCTTTTACATTTGGCTGCTGGGAGATTTACAGCACAAAGATATCTAGTTGATTTGAAGCAGTTCCGAGAAAGTCTAAACATAATCCTCACTTTTCCCTCCTGGCACTTTCCCTGTAGGGGATACCGCAAGACGTTTCTGTATATTGGGCACTACGCTCTGCAGGGTGTTAGCAGAGACTTTCCGGGACACTGAAACCCTATATCAGAGACACTGAGAAGAAGCCCCAATGTTCCCTCCAGGCACTTTCAGTGTGGGTGCCTTCTCCACGTGGTTCCTGGTTTCACTGCAGCTCTGAAGAGAATGTTAGCAAAGAGGTAATCGGGACAGTGCAAACAGTACTCAAAGACAGGGAGAGCAAGCTCTCTCTTGGCACTTTGGATGTGGGACATACAGCGAGATGTTTGCTGCTTTTGCGTTTGGCTGTTGGGAGATTTACAGCACAAAGATATCTAGTTGATTTGAAGCAGTTCCGAGAAAGTCTAAACATAATCCTCACTTTTCCCTCCTGGCACTTTCCCTGTAGGAGATACCTCAAGACGTTTCTGTACATTGGGCACAGCGCTCTGCAGGGTGTTAGCAGAGACTTTCCCGGGACAGTGAAACCCTATATCAGAGACACTGAGAAGAAGCCCCAATGTTCCCTCCAGGCACTTTCAGTGTGGGTGCCTTCTCCACGTGGTTCCTGGTTTCACTGCAGCTCTGAAGAGAATGTTAGCAAAGAGGTAATCGGGACAGTGCAAACAGTACTCAAAGACAGGGAGAGCAAGCTCTCTCTTGGCACTTTGGATGTGGGACATACAGCGAGATGTTTGCTGCTTTTACATTTGGCTGTTGGGAGATTTACAGCACAAAGATATCTAGTTGATTTGAAGCAGTTCCGAGAAAGTCTAAACATAATCCTCACTTTTCCCTCCTGGCACTTTCCCTGTAGGGGATACCGCAAGACGTTTCTGTATATTGGGCACAGCGCTCTGCAGGGTGTTAGCAGAGAGTTTCCCGGGACAGTAAAACCTGACATCAGAGACACTGAGAAGAAGCCCCAATGTTCCCTCCAGGCACTTTCAGTGTGGGTGCCTTCTCCACGTGGTTCCTGGTTTCACTGCAGCTCTGAAGAGAATGTTAGCAAAGAGGTAATCGGGACAGTGCAAACAGTACTCAAAGACAGGGAGAGCAAGCTCTACATTACTCTCTTGGCACTTTGGATGTGGGACATACAGCGAGATGTTTGCTGCTTTTACGTTTGGCTGTTGGGAGATTTACAGCACAAAGATATCTAGTTGATTTGAAGCAGTTCCGAGAAAGTCTAAACATAATCCTCACTTTTCCCTCCTGGCACTTTCCCTGTAGGGGATACCGCAAGACGTTTCTGTATATTGGGCACTACGCTCTGCAGGGTGTTAGCAGAGACTTTCCCGGGACAGTGAAACCCTATATCAGAGACACTGGGAAGAAGCCCCAATGTTCCCTCCAGGCACTTTCAGTGTGGGTGCCTTCTCCACGTGGTTCCTGGTTTCACTGCAGCTCTGAAGAGAATGTTAGCAAAGAGGTAATCGGGACAGTGCAAACAGTACTCAAAGACAGGGAGAGCAAGCTCTCTCTTGGCACTTTGGATGTGGGACATACAGCGAGATGTTTGCTGCTTTTGCGTTTGGCTGTTGGGAGATTTACAGCACAAAGATATCTAGTTGATTTGAAGCAGTTCCGAGAAAGTCTAAACATAATCCTCACTTTTCCCTCCTGGCACTTTCCCTGTAGGGGATACCGCAAGACGTTTCTGTACATTGGGCACAGCGCTCTGCAGGGTGTTAGCAGAGACTTTCCCGGGACACTGAAACCCTATATCAGAGACACTGAGAAGAAGCCCCAGTGTTCCCTCCAGGCACTTTCAGTGTGGGTGCCTTCTCCACGTGGTTCCTGGTTTCACTGCAGCTCTGAAGAGAATGTTAGCAAAGAGGTAATCGGGACAGTGCAAACAGTACTCAAAGACAGGGAGAGCAAGCTCTCTCTTGGCACTTTGGATGTGGGACATACAGCGAGATGTTTGCTGCTTTTGCGTTTGGCTGTTGGGAGATTTACAGCACAAAGATATCTAGTTGATTTGAAGCAGTTCCGAGAAAGTCTAAACATAATCCTCACTTTTCCCTCCTGGCACTTTCCCTGTAGGGGATACCGCAAGACGTTTCTGTATATTGGGCACAGCCCTCTGCAGGGTGTTAGCAGAGACTTTCCCGGGACAGTAAAACCTGACATCAGAGACACTGAGAAGAAGCCCCAATGTTCCCTCCAGGCACTTTCAGTGTGGGTGCCTTCTCCACGTGGTTCCTGGTTTCACTGCAGCTCTGAAGAGAATGTTAGCAAAGAGGTAATCGGGACAGTGCAAACAGTACTCAAAGACAGGGAGAGCAAGCTCTCTCTTGGCACTTTGGATGTGGGACATACAGCGAGATGTTTGCTGCTTTTACATTTGGCTGTTGGGAGATTTACAGCACAAAGATATCTAGTTGATTTGAAGCAGTTCCGAGAAAGTCTAAACATAATCCTCACTTTTCCCTCCTGGCACTTTCCCTGTAGGGGATACCGCAAGACGTTTCTGTACATTGGGCACAGCGCTCTGCAGGGTGTTAGCAGAGAGTTTCCCGGGACAGTGAAACCCTATATCAGAGACACTGAGAAGAAGCCCCAATGTTCCCTCCAGGCACTTTCAGTGTGGGTGCCTTCTCCACGTGGTTCCTGGTTTCACTGCAGCTCTGAAGAGAATGTTAGCAAAGAGGTAATCGGGACAGTGCAAACAGTACTCAAAGACAGGGAGAGCAAGCTCTCTCTTGGCACTTTGGATGTGGGACATACAGCGAGATGTTTGCTGCTTTTACATTTGGCTGCTGGGAGATTTACAGCACAAAGATATCTAGTTGATTTGAAGCAGTTCCGAGAAAGTCTAAACATAATCCTCACTTTTCCCTCCTGGCACTTTCCCTGTAGGAGATACCGCAAGACGTTTCTGTACATTGGGCACAGCGCTCTGCAGGGTGTTAGCAGAGACTTTCCCGGGACAGTGAAACCCTATATCAGAGACACTGAGAAGAAGCCCCAATGTTCCCTCCAGGCACTTTCAGTGTGGGTGCCTTCTCCACGTGGTTCCTGGTTTCACTGCAGCTCTGAAGAGAATGTTAGCAAAGAGGTAATCGGGACAGTGCAAACAGTACTCAAAGACAGGGAGAGCAAGCTCTCTCTTGGCACTTTGGATGTGGGACATACAGCGAGATGTTTGCTGCTTTTACATTTGGCTGCTGGGAGATTTACAGCACAAAGATATCTAGTTGATTTGAAGCAGTTCCGAGAAAGTCTAAACATAATCCTCACTTTTCCCTCCTGGCACTTTCCCTGTAGGGGATACCGCAAGACGTTTCTGTATATTGGGCACTACGCTCTGCAGGGTGTTAGCAGAGACTTTCCGGGACACTGAAACCCTATATCAGAGACACTGAGAAGAAGCCCCAATGTTCCCTCCAGGCACTTTCAGTGTGGGTGCCTTCTCCACGTGGTTCCTGGTTTCACTGCAGCTCTGAAGAGAATGTTAGCAAAGAGGTAATCGGGACAGTGCAAACAGTACTCAAAGACAGGGAGAGCAAGCTCTCTCTTGGCACTTTGGATGTGGGACATACAGCGAGATGTTTGCTGCTTTTGCGTTTGGCTGTTGGGAGATTTACAGCACAAAGATATCTAGTTGATTTGAAGCAGTTCCGAGAAAGTCTAAACATAATCCTCACTTTTCCCTCCTGGCACTTTCCCTGTAGGAGATACCTCAAGACGTTTCTGTACATTGGGCACAGCGCTCTGCAGGGTGTTAGCAGAGACTTTCCCGGGACAGTGAAACCCTATATCAGAGACACTGAGAAGAAGCCCCAATGTTCCCTCCAGGCACTTTCAGTGTGGGTGCCTTCTCCACGTGGTTCCTGGTTTCACTGCAGCTCTGAAGAGAATGTTAGCAAAGAGGTAATCGGGACAGTGCAAACAGTACTCAAAGACAGGGAGAGCAAGCTCTCTCTTGGCACTTTGGATGTGGGACATACAGCGAGATGTTTGCTGCTTTTGCGTTTGGCTGTTGGGAGATTTACAGCACAAAGATAGCTAGTTGATTTGAAGCAGTTCCGAGAAAGTCTAAACATAATCCTCACTTTTCCCTCCTGGCACTTTCCCTGTAGGAGATACCTCAAGACGTTTCTGTACATTGGGCACAGCGCTCTGCAGGGTGTTAGCAGAGAGTTTCCCGGGACAGTGAAACCCTATATCAGAGACACTGAGAAGAAGCCCCAGTGTTCCCTCCAGGCACTTTCAGTGTGGGTGCCTTCTCCACGTGGTTCCTGGTTTCACTGCAGCTCTGAAGAGAATGTTAGCAAAGAGGTAATCGGGACAGTGCAAACAGTACTCAAAGACAGGGAGAGCAAGCTCTCTCTTGGCACTTTGGATGTGGGACATACAGCGAGATGTTTGCTGCTTTTACATTTGGCTGTTGGGAGATTTACAGCACAAAGATATCTAGTTGATTTGAAGCAGTTCCGAGAAAGTCTAAACATAATCCTCACTTTTCCCTCCTGGCACTTTCCCTGTAGGGGATACCGCAAGACGTTTCTGTATATTGGGCACAGCGCTCTGCAGGGTGTTAGCAGAGAGTTTCCCGGGACAGTAAAACCTGACATCAGAGACACTGAGAAGAAGCCCCAATGTTCCCTCCAGGCACTTTCAGTGTGGGTGCCTTCTCCACGTGGTTCCTGGTTTCACTGCAGCTCTGAAGAGAATGTTAGCAAAGAGGTAATCGGGACAGTGCAAACAGTACTCAAAGACAGGGAGAGCAAGCTCTACATTACTCTCTTGGCACTTTGGATGTGGGACATACAGCGAGATGTTTGCTGCTTTTACGTTTGGCTGTTGGGAGATTTACAGCACAAAGATATCTAGTTGATTTGAAGCAGTTCCGAGAAAGTCTAAACATAATCCTCACTTTTCCCTCCTGGCACTTTCCCTGTAGGGGATACCGCAAGACGTTTCTGTATATTGGGCATAGCACTCTGCAGGGTGTTAGCAGAGAGTTTCCCGGGACACTGAAACCCTATATCAGAGACACTGAGAAGAAGCCCCAATGTTCCCTCCAGGCACTTTCAGTGTGGGTGCCTTCTCCACGTGGTTCCTGGTTTCACTGCAGCTCTGAAGAGAATGTTAGCAAAGAGGTAATCGGGACAGTGCAAACAGTACTCAAAGACAGGGAGAGCAAGCTCTCTCTTGGCACTTTGGATGTGGGACATACAGCGAGATGTTTGCGGCTTTTACATTTGGCTGTTGGGAGATTTACAGCACAAAGATATCTAGTTGATTTGAAGCAGTTCCGAGAAAGTCTAAACATAATCCTCACTTTTCCCTCCTGGCACTTTCCCTGTAGGGGATACCGCAAGACGTTTCTGTACATTGGGCACAGCGCTCTGCAGGGTGTTAGCAGAGACTTTCCCGGGACAGTGAAACCCTATATCAGAGACACTGAGAAGAAGCCCCAATGTTCACTCCAGGCACTTTCAGTGTGGGTGCCTTCTCCACGTGGTTCCTGGTTTCACTGCAGCTCTGAAGAGAATGTTAGCAAAGAGGTAATCGGGACAGTGCAAACAGTACTCAAAGACAGGGAGAGCAAGCTCTCTCTTGGCACTTTGGATGTGGGACATACAGCGAGATGTTTGCTGCTTTTACATTTGGCTGTTGGGAGATTTACAGCACAAAGATATCTAGTTGATTTGAAGCAGTTCCGAGAAAGTCTAAGCATAATCCTCACTATTCCCTCCTGGCACTTTCCCTGTAGGAGATACCGCAAGACGTTTCTGTATATTGGGCACTACGCTCTGCAGGGTGTTAGCAGAGACTTTCCCGGGACACTGAAACCCTATATCAGAGACACTGGGAAGAAGCCCCAATGTTCCCTCCAGGCACTTTCAGTGTGGGTGCCTTCTCCACGTGGTTCCTGGTTTCACTGCAGCTCTGAAGAGAATGTTAGCAAAGAGGTAATCGGGACAGTGCAAACAGTACTCAAAGACAGGGAGAGCAAGCTCTCTCTTGGCACTTTGGATGTGGGACATACAGCGAGATATTTGCTGCTTTTACATTTGGCTGTTGGGAGATTTACAGCACAAAGATATCTAGTTGATTTGAAGCAGTTCCGAGAAAGTCTAAACATAATCCTCACTATTCCCTCCTGGCACTTTCCCTGTAGGGGATACCGCAAGACGTTTCTGTATATTGGGCACAGCGCTCTGCAGGGTGTTAGCAGAGACTTTCCCGGGACAGTGAAACCCTATATCAGAGACACTGGGAAGAAGCCCCAATGTTCCCTCCAGGCACTTTCAGTGTGGGTGCCTTCTCCACGTGGTTCCTGGTTTCACTGCAGCTCTGAAGAGAATGTTAGCAAAGAGGTAATCGGGACAGTGCAAACAGTACTCAAAGACAGGGAGAGCAAGCTCTCTCGGCACTTTGGATGTGGGACATACAGCGAGATGTTTGCGGCTTTTACATTTGGCTGTTGGGAGATTTACAGCACAAAGATATCTAGTTGATTTGAAGCAGTTCCGAGAAAGTCTAAACATAATCCTCACTTTTCCCTCCTGGCACTTTCCCTGTAGGAGATACCGCAAGACGTTTCTGTACATTGGGCACAGCGCTCTGCAGGGTGTTAGCAGAGAGTTTCCCGGGACAGTGAAACCCTATATCAGAGACACTGAGAAGAAGCCCCGATGTTCCCTCCAGGCACTTTCAGTGTGGGTTCCTTCTCCACGTGGTTCCTGGTTTCACTGCAGCTCTGAAGAGAATGTTAGCAAAGAGGTAATCGGGACAGTGCAAACAGTACTCAAAGACAGGGAGAGCAAGCTCTACATTACTCTCCTGGCACTTTGGATGTGGGACATACAGCGAGATGTTTGCTGCTTTTACGTTTGGCTGTTGGGAGATTTACAGCACAAAGATATCTAGTTGATTTGAAGCAGTTCCGAGAAAGTCTAAACATAATCCTCACTTTTCCCTCCTGGCACTTTCCCTGTAGGGGATACCGCAAGACGTTTCTGTATATTGGGCACAGCGCTCTGCAGGGTGTTAGCAGAGACTTTCCCGGGACAGTGAAACCCTATATCAGAGACACTGGGAAGAAGCCCCAATGTTCCCTCCAGGCACTTTCAGTGTGGGTGCCTTCTCCACGTGGTTCCTGGTTTCACTGCAGCTCTGAAGAGAATGTTAGCAAAGAGGTAATCGGGACAGTGCAAACAGTACTCAAAGACAGGGAGAGCAAGCTCTCTCGGCACTTTGGATGTGGGACATACAGCGAGATGTTTGCTGCTTTTACATTTGGCTGTTGGGAGATTTACAGCACAAAGATATCTAGTTGATTTGAAGCAGTTCCGAGAAAGTCTAAACATAATCCTCACTTTTCCCTCCTGGCACTTTCCCTGTAGGAGATACCGCAAGACGTTTCTGTACATTGGGCACAGCGCTCTGCAGGGTGTTAGCAGAGAGTTTCCCGGGACAGTGAAACCCTATATCAGAGACACTGAGAAGAAGCCCCAATGTTCCCTCCAGGCACTTTCAGTGTGGGTGCCTTCTCCACGTGGTTCCTGGTTTCACTGCAGCTCTGAAGAGAATGTTAGCAAAGAGGTAATCGGGACAGTGCAAACAGTACTCAAAGACAGGGAGAGCAAGCTCTCTCTTGGCACTTTGGATGTGGGACATACAGCGAGATGTTTGCTGCTTTTACATTTGGCTGCTGGGAGATTTACAGCACAAAGATATCTATTTGATTTGAAGCAGTTCCGAGAAAGTCTAAACATAATCCTCACTTTTCCCTCCTGGCACTTTCCCTGTAGGGGATACCGCAAGACGTTTCTGTACATTGGGCACAGCGCTCTGCAGGGTGTTAGCAGAGAGTTTCCCGGGAAAGTGAAACCCTATATCAGAGACACTGAGAAGAAGCCCCAATGTTCACTCCAGGCACTTTCAGTGTGGGTGCCTTCTCCACGTGGTTCCTGGTTTCACTGCAGCTCTGAAGAGAATGTTAGCAAAGAGGTAATCGGGACAGTGCAAACAGTACTCAAAGACAGGGAGAGCAAGCTCTCTCTTGGCACTTTGGATATGGGACATACAGCGAGATGTTTGCTGCTTTTACATTTGGCTGTTGGGAGATTTACAGCACAAAGATATCTAGTTGATTTGAAGCAGTTCCGAGAAAGTCTAAACATAATCCTCACTTTTCCCTCCTGGCACTTTCCCTGTAGGGGATACCGCAAGACGTTTCTGTATATTGGGCACAGCGCTCTGCAGGGTGTTAGCAGAGAGTTTCCCGGGACAGTGAAACCCTATATCAGAGACACTGGGAAGAAGCCCCAATGTTCCCTCCAGGCACTTTCAGTGTGGGTGCCTTCTCCACGTGGTTCCTGGTTTCACTGCAGCTCTGAAGAGAATGTTAGCAAAGAGGTAATCGGGACAGTGCAAACAGTACTCAAAGACAGGGAGAGCAAGCTCTCTCGGCACTTTGGATGTGGGACATACAGCGAGATGTTTGCTGCTTTTACGTTTGGCTGTTGGGAGATTTACAGCACAAAGATATCTAGTTGATTTGAAGCAGTTCCGAGAAAGTCTAAACATAATCCTCACTTTTCCCTCCTGGCACTTTCCCTGTAGGGGATACCGCAAGACGTTTCTGTATATTGGGCAGAGCACTCTGCAGGGTGTTAGCAGAGACTTTCCCGGGACAGTAAAACCTGACATCAGAGACACTGAGAAGAAGCCCCAATGTTCCCTCCAGGCACTTTCAGTGTGGGTGCCTTCTCCACGTGGTTCCTGGTTTCACTGCAGCTCTGAAGAGAATGTTAGCAAAGAGGTAATCGGGACAGTGCAAACAGTACTCAAAGACAGGGAGAGCAAGCTCTCTCTTGGCACTTTGGATGTGGGACATACAGCGAGATGTTTGCTGCTTTTACATTTGGCTGCTGGGAGATTTACAGCACAAAGATATCTAGTTGATTTGAAGCAGTTCCGAGAAAGTCTAAACATAATCCTCACTTTTCCCTCCTGGCACTTTCCCTGTAGGGGATACCGCAAGACGTTTCTGTATATTGGGCACAGCGCTCTGCAGGGTGTTAGCAGAGACTTTCCCGGGACAGTGAAACCCTATATCAGAGACACTGGGAAGAAGCCCCAATGTTCCCTCCAGGCACTTTCAGTGTGGGTGCCTTCTCCACGTGGTTCCTGGTTTCACTGCAGCTCTGAAGAGAATGTTAGCAAAGAGGTAATCGGGACAGTGCAAACAGTACTCAAAGACAGGGAGAGCAAGCTCTCTCGGCACTTTGGATGTGGGACATACAGCGAGATGTTTGCGGCTTTTACATTTGGCTGTTGGGAGATTTACAGCACAAAGATATCTAGTTGATTTGAAGCAGTTCCGAGAAAGTCTAAACATAATCCTCACTTTTCCCTCCTGGCACTTTCCCTGTAGGAGATACCGCAAGACGTTTCTGTACATTGGGCACAGCGCTCTGCAGGGTGTTAGCAGAGAGTTTCCCGGGACAGTGAAACCCTATATCAGAGACACTGAGAAGAAGCCCCGATGTTCCCTCCAGGCACTTTCAGTGTGGGTGCCTTCTCCACGTGGTTCCTGGTTTCACTGCAGCTCTGAAGAGAATGTTAGCAAAGAGGTAATCGGGACAGTGCAAACAGTACTCAAAGACAGGGAGAGCAAGCTCTACATTACTCTCTCGGCACTTTGGATGTGGGACATACAGCGAGATGTTTGCTGCTTTTACGTTTGGCTGTTGGGAGATTTACAGCACAAAGATATCTAGTTGATTTGAAGCAGTTCCGAGAAAGTCTAAACATAATCCTCACTTTTCCCTCCTGGCACTTTCCCTGTAGGGGATACCGCAAGACGTTTCTGTATATTGGGCACTACGCTCTGCAGGGTGTTAGCAGAGACTTTCCCGGGACAGTAAAACCTGACATCAGAGACACTGAGAAGAAGCCCCAATGTTCCCTCCAGGCACTTTCAGTGTGGGTGCCTTCTCCACGTGGTTCCTGGTTTCACTGCAGCTATGAAGAGAATGTTAGCAAAGAGGTAATCGGGACAGTGCAAACAGTACTCAAAGACAGGGAGAGCAAGCTCTCTCGGCACTTTGGATGTGGGACATACAGCGAGATGTTTGCTGCTTTTACATTTGGCTGTTGGGAGATTTACAGCACAAAGATATCTAGTTGATTTGAAGCAGTTCCGAGAAAGTCTAAACATAATCCTCACTTTTCCCTCCTGGCACTTTCCCTGTAGGAGATACCGCAAGACGTTTCTGTACATTGGGCACAGCGCTCTGCAGGGTGTTAGCAGAGAGTTTCCCGGGACACTGAAACCCTATATCAGAGACACTGAGAAGAAGCCCCAATGTTCCCTCCAGGCACTTTCAGTGTGGGTGCCTTCTCCACGTGGTTCCTGGTTTCACTGCAGCTCTGAAGAGAATGTTAGCAAAGAGGTAATCGGGACAGTGCAAACAGTACTCAAAGACAGGGAGAGCAAGCTCTACATTACTCTCTTGGCACTTTGGATGTGGGACATACAGCGAGATGTTTGCTGCTTTTACATTTGGCTGTTGGGAGATTTACAGCACAAAGATATCTAGTTGATTTGAAGCAGTTCCGAGAAAGTCTAAACATAATCCTCACTTTTCCCTCCTGGCACTTTCCCTGTAGGGGATACCGCAAGACGTTTCTGTACATTGGGCACAGCGCTCTGCAGGGTGTTAGCAGAGTTTCCCGGGACAGTGAAACCCTATATCAGAGACACTGAGAAGAAGCCCCAATGTTCCCTCCAGGCACTTTCAGTGTGGGTGCCTTCTCCACGTGGTTCCTGGTTTCACTGCAGCTCTGAAGAGAATGTTAGCAAAGAGGTAATCGGGACAGTGCAAACAGTACTCAAAGACAGGGAGAGCAAGCTCTCTCTTGGCACTTTGGATGTGGGACATACAGCGAAATGTTTGCTGCTTTTACATTTGACTGCTGGGAGATTTACAGCACAAAGATAGCTAGTTGATTTGAAGCAGTTCCGAGAAAGTCTAAACATAATCCTCACTTTTCCCTCCTGGCACTTTCCCTGTAGGGGATACCGCAAGACGTTTCTGTATATTGGGCACTACGCTCTGCAGGGTGTTAGCAGAGACTTTCCCGGGACACTGAAACCCTATATCAGAGACACTGGGAAGAAGCCCCAATGTTCCCTCCAGGCACTTTCAGTGTGGGTGCCTTCTCCACGTGGTTCCTGGTTTCACTGCAGCTCTGAAGAGAATGTTAGCAAAGAGGTAATCGGGACAGTGCAAACAGTACTCAAAGACAGGGAGAGCAAGCTCTCTCTTGGCACTTTGGATGTGGGACATACAGCGAGATGTTTGCTGCTTTTACATTTGGCTGTTGGGAGATTTACAGCACAAAGATAGCTAGTTGATTTGAAGCAGTTCCGAGAAAGTCTAAACATAATCCTCACTTTTCCCTCCTGGCACTTTCCCTGTAGGAGATACCTCAAGACGTTTCTGTACATTGGGCACAGCGCTCTGCAGGGTGTTAGCAGAGAGTTTCCCGGGACAGTGAAACCCTATATCAGAGACACTGAGAAGAAGCCCCAGTGTTCCCTCCAGGCACTTTCAGTGTGGGTGCCTTCTCCACGTGGTTCCTGGTTTCACTGCAGCTCTGAAGAGAATGTTAGCAAAGAGGTAATCGGGACAGTGCAAACAGTACTCAAAGACAGGGAGAGCAAGCTCTACATTACTCTCTTGGCACTTTGGATGTGGGACATACAGCGAGATGTTTGCTGCTTTTACGTTTGGCTGTTGGGAGATTTACAGCACAAAGATATCTAGTTGATTTGAAGCAGTTCCGAGAAAGTCTAAACATAATCCTCACTTTTCCCTCCTGGCACTTTCCCTGTAGGGGATACCGCAAGACGTTTCTGTATATTGGGCAGAGCACTCTGCAGGGTGTTAGCAGAGAGTTTCCCGGGAAAGTGAAACCCTATATCAGAGACACTGAGAAGAAGCCCCAATGTTCACTCCAGGCACTTTCAGTGTGGGTGCCTTCTCCACGTGGTTCCTGGTTTCACTGCAGCTCTGAAGAGAATGTTAGCAAAGAGGTAATCGGGACAGTGCAAACAGTACTCAAAGACAGGGAGAGCAAGCTCTCTCTTGGCACTTTGGATGTGGGACATACAGCGAGATGTTTGCTGCTTTTACATTTGGCTGTTGGGAGATTTACAGCACAAAGATATCTAGTTGATTTGAAGCAGTTCCGAGAAAGTCTAAACATAATCCTCACTTTTCCCTCCTGGCACTTTCCCTGTAGGGGATACCGCAAGACGTTTCTGTATATTGGGCACAGCGCTCTGCAGGGTGTTAGCAGAGACTTTCCCGGGACAGTAAAACCTGACATCAGAGACACTGAGAAGAAGCCCCAATGTTCCCTCCAGGCACTTTCAGTGTGGGTGCCTTCTCCACGTGGTTCCTGGTTTCACTGCAGCTCTGAAGAGAATGTTAGCAAAGAGGTAATCGGGACAGTGCAAACAGTATTCAAAGACAGGGAGAGCAAGCTCTACATTACTCTCTTGGCACTTTGGATGTGGGACATACAGCGAGATGTTTGCTGCTTTTACGTTTGGCTGTTGGGAGATTTACAGCACAAAGATATCTAGTTGATTTGAAGCAGTTCCGAGAAAGTCTAAACATAATCCTCACTATTCCCTCCTGGCACTTTCCCTGTAGGGGATACCGCAAGACGTTTCTGTATATTGGGCAGAGCACTCTGCAGGGTGTTAGCAGAGAGTTTCCCGGGACACTGAAACCCTATATCAGAGACACTGGGAAGAAGCCCCAATGTTCCCTCCAGGCACTTTCAGTGTGGGTGCCTTCTCCACGTGGTTCCTGGTTTCACTGCAGCTCTGAAGAGAATGTTAGCAAAGAGGTAATCGGGACAGTGCAAACAGTACTCAAAGACAGGGAGAGCAAGCTCTCTCTTGGCACTTTGGATGTGGGACATACAGCGAGATGTTTGCTGCTTTTACATTTGGCTGTTGGGAGATTTACAGCACAAAGATATCTAGTTGATTTGAAGCAGTTCCGAGAAAGTCTAAACATAATCCTCACTTTTCCCTCCTGGCACTTTCCCTGTAGGGGATACCGCAAGACGTTTCTGTATATTGGGCACTACGCTCTGCAGGGTGTTAGCAGAGACTTTCCCGGGACAGTGAAACCCTATATCAGAGACACTGAGAAGAAGCCCCAATGTTCCCTCCAGGCACTTTCAGTGTGGGTGCCTTCTCCACGTGGTTCCTGGTTTCACTGCAGCTCTGAAGAGAATGTTAGCAAAGAGGTAATCGGGACAGTGCAAACAGTACTCAAAGACAGGGAGAGCAAGCTCTCTCGGCACTTTGGATGTGGGACATACAGCGAGATGTTTGCGGCTTTTACATTTGGCTGTTGGGAGATTTACAGCACAAAGATATCTAGTTGATTTGAAGCAGTTCCGAGAAAGTCTAAACATAATCCTCACTTTTCCCTCCTGGCACTTTCCCTGTAGGGGATACCGCAAGACGTTTCTGTACATTGGGCACAGCGCTCTGCAGGGTGTTAGCAGAGACTTTCCCGGGACAGTAAAACCTGACATCAGAGACACTGAGAAGAAGCCCCAATGTTCCCTCCAGGCACTTTCAGTGTGGGTGCCTTCTCCACGTGGTTCCTGGTTTCACTGCAGCTCTGAAGAGAATGTTAGCAAAGAGGTAATCGGGACAGTGCAAACAGTACTCAAAGACAGGGAGAGCAAGCTCTCTCGGCACTTTGGATGTGGGACATACAGCGAGATGTTTGCTGCTTTTACATTTGGCTGTTGGGAGATTTACAGCACAAAGATATCTAGTTGATTTGAAGCAGTTCCGAGAAAGTCTAAACATAATCCTCACTTTTCCCTCCTGGCACTTTCCCTGTAGGAGATACCGCAAGACGTTTCTGTACATTGGGCACAGCGCTCTGCAGGGTGTTAGCAGAGAGTTTCCCGGGACAGTGAAACCCTATATCAGAGACACTGAGAAGAAGCCCCAATGTTCCCTCCAGGCACTTTCAGTGTGGGTGCCTTCTCCACGTGGTTCCTGGTTTCACTGCAGCTCTGAAGAGAATGTTAGCAAAGAGGTAATCGGGACAGTGCAAACAGTACTCAAAGACAGGGAGAGCAAGCTCTCTCTTGGCACTTTGGATGTGGGACATACAGCGAGATGTTTGCTGCTTTTACATTTGGCTGCTGGGAGATTTACAGCACAAAGATATCTAGTTGATTTGAAGCAGTTCCGAGAAAGTCTAAACATAATCCTCACTTTTCCCTCCTGGCACTTTCCCTGTAGGGGATACCGCAAGACGTTTCTGTACATTGGGCACAGCGCTCTGCAGGGTGTTAGCAGAGAGTTTCCCGGGAAAGTGAAACCCTATATCAGAGACACTGAGAAGAAGCCCCAATGTTCACTCCAGGCACTTTCAGTGTGGGTGCCTTCTCCACGTGGTTCCTGGTTTCACTGCAGCTCTGAAGAGAATGTTAGCAAAGAGGTAATCGGGACAGTGCAAACAGTACTCAAAGACAGGGAGAGCAAGCTCTCTCTTGGCACTTTGGATATGGGACATACAGCGAGATGTTTGCTGCTTTTACATTTGGCTGTTGGGAGATTTACAGCACAAAGATATCTAGTTGATTTGAAGCAGTTCCGAGAAAGTCTAAACATAATCCTCACTTTTCCCTCCTGGCACTTTCCCTGTAGGGGATACCGCAAGACGTTTCTGTATATTGGGCACAGCGCTCTGCAGGGTGTTAGCAGAGACTTTCCCGGGACAGTGAAACCCTATATCAGAGACACTGGGAAGAAGCCCCAATGTTCCCTCCAGGCACTTTCAGTGTGGGTGCCTTCTCCACGTGGTTCCTGGTTTCACTGCAGCTCTGAAGAGAATGTTAGCAAAGAGGTAATCGGGACAGTGCAAACAGTACTCAAAGACAGGGAGAGCAAGCTCTCTCGGCACTTTGGATGTGGGACATACAGCGAGATGTTTGCGGCTTTTACATTTGGCTGTTGGGAGATTTACAGCACAAAGATATCTAGTTGATTTGAAGCAGTTCCGAGAAAGTCTAAACATAATCCTCACTTTTCCCTCCTGGCACTTTCCCTGTAGGAGATACCGCAAGACGTTTCTGTACATTGGGCACAGCGCTCTGCAGGGTGTTAGCAGAGACTTTCCCGGGACAGTGAAACCCTATATCAGAGACACTGAGAAGAAGCCCCGATGTTCCCTCCAGGCACTTTCAGTGTGGGTGCCTTCTCCACGTGGTTCCTGGTTTCACTGCAGCTCTGAAGAGAATGTTAGCAAAGAGGTAATCGGGACAGTGCAAACAGTACTCAAAGACAGGGAGAGCAAGCTCTACATTACTCTCTCGGCACTTTGGATGTGGGACATACAGCGAGATGTTTGCTGCTTTTACGTTTGGCTGTTGGGAGATTTACAGCACAAAGATATCTAGTTGATTTGAAGCAGTTCCGAGAAAGTCTAAACATAATCCTCACTTTTCCCTCCTGGCACTTTCCCTGTAGGGGATACCGCAAGACGTTTCTGTATATTGGGCACTACGCTCTGCAGGGTGTTAGCAGAGACTTTCCCGGGACAGTAAAACCTGACATCAGAGACACTGAGAAGAAGCCCCAATGTTCCCTCCAGGCACTTTCAGTGTGGGTGCCTTCTCCACGTGGTTCCTGGTTTCACTGCAGCTCTGAAGAGAATGTTAGCAAAGAGGTAATCGGGACAGTGCAAACAGTACTCAAAGACAGGGAGAGCAAGCTCTCTCGGCACTTTGGATGTGGGACATACAGCGAGATGTTTGCTGCTTTTACATTTGGCTGTTGGGAGATTTACAGCACAAAGATATCTAGTTGATTTGAAGCAGTTCCGAGAAAGTCTAAACATAATCCTCACTTTTCCCTCCTGGCACTTTCCCTGTAGGAGATACCGCAAGACGTTTCTGTACATTGGGCACAGCGCTCTGCAGGGTGTTAGCAGAGAGTTTCCCGGGACAGTGAAACCCTATATCAGAGACACTGAGAAGAAGCCCCAATGTTCCCTCCAGGCACTTTCAGTGTGGGTGCCTTCTCCACGTGGTTCCTGGTTTCACTGCAGCTCTGAAGAGAATGTTAGCAAAGAGGTAATCGGGACAGTGCAAACAGTACTCAAAGACAGGGAGAGCAAGCTCTCTCTTGGCACTTTGGATGTGGGACATACAGCGAGATGTTTGCTGCTTTTACATTTGGCTGCTGGGAGATTTACAGCACAAAGATATCTAGTTGATTTGAAGCAGTTCCGAGAAAGTCTAAACATAATCCTCACTTTTCCCTCCTGGCACTTTCCCTGTAGGGGATACCGCAAGACGTTTCTGTATATTGGGCACAGCGCTCTGCAGGGTGTTAGCAGAGACTTTCCCGGGACAGTGAAACCCTATATCAGAGACACTGGGAAGAAGCCCCAATGTTCCCTCCAGGCACTTTCAGTGTGGGTGCCTTCTCCACGTGGTTCCTGGTTTCACTGCAGCTCTGAAGAGAATGTTAGCAAAGAGGTAATCGGGACAGTGCAAACAGTACTCAAAGACAGGGAGAGCAAGCTCTCTCGGCACTTTGGATGTGGGACATACAGCGAGATGTTTGCGGCTTTTACATTTGGCTGTTGGGAGATTTACAGCACAAAGATATCTAGTTGATTTGAAGCAGTTCCGAGAAAGTCTAAACATAATCCTCACTTTTCCCTCCTGGCACTTTCCCTGTAGGGGATACCGCAAGACGTTTCTGTACATTGGGCACAGCGCTCTGCAGGGTGTTAGCAGAGAGTTTCCCGGGACAGTGAAACCCTATATCAGAGACACTGAGAAGAAGCCCCGATGTTCCCTCCAGGCACTTTCAGTGTGGGTGCCTTCTCCACGTGGTTCCTGGTTTCACTGCAGCTCTGAAGAGAATGTTAGCAAAGAGGTAATCGGGACAGTGCAAACAGTACTCAAAGACAGGGAGAGCAAGCTCTACATTACTCTCCTGGCACTTTGGATGTGGGACATACAGCGAGATGTTTGCTGCTTTTACGTTTGGCTGTTGGGAGATTTACAGCACAAAGATATCTAGTTGATTTGAAGCAGTTCCGAGAAAGTCTAAACATAATCCTCACTTTTCCCTCCTGGCACTTTCCCTGTAGGGGATACCGCAAGACGTTTCTGTATATTGGGCACTACGCTCTGCAGGGTGTTAGCAGAGACTTTCCCGGGACAGTAAAACCTGACATCAGAGACACTGAGAAGAAGCCCCAATGTTCCCTCCAGGCACTTTCAGTGTGGGTGCCTTCTCCACGTGGTTCCTGGTTTCACTGCAGCTCTGAAGAGAATGTTAGCAAAGAGGTAATCGGGACAGTGCAAACAGTACTCAAAGACAGGGAGAGCAAGCTCTCTCGGCACTTTGGATGTGGGACATACAGCGAGATGTTTGCTGCTTTTACGTTTGGCTGTTGGGAGATTTACAGCACAAAGATATCTAGTTGATTTGAAGCAGTTCCGAGAAAGTCTAAACATAATCCTCACTTTTCCCTCCTGGCACTTTCCCTGTAGGAGATACCGCAAGACGTTTCTGTACATTGGGCACAGCGCTCTGCAGGGTGTTAGCAGAGAGTTTCCCGGGACACTGAAACCCTATATCAGAGACACTGAGAAGAAGCCCCAATGTTCCCTCCAGGCACTTTCAGTGTGGGTGCCTTCTCCACGTGGTTCCTGGTTTCACTGCAGCTCTGAAGAGAATGTTAGCAAAGAGGTAATCGGGACAGTGCAAACAGTACTCAAAGACAGGGAGAGCAAGCTCTACATTACTCTCTTGGCACTTTGGATGTGGGACATACAGCGAGATGTTTGCTGCTTTTACATTTGGCTGTTGGGAGATTTACAGCACAAAGATATCTAGTTGATTTGAAGCAGTTCCGAGAAAGTCTAAACATAATCCTCACTTTTCCCTCCTGGCACTTTCCCTGTAGGGGATACCGCAAGACGTTTCTGTACATTGGGCACAGCGCTCTGCAGGGTGTTAGCAGAGTTTCCCGGGACAGTGAAACCCTATATCAGAGACACTGAGAAGAAGCCCCAATGTTCCCTCCAGGCACTTTCAGTGTGGGTGCCTTCTCCACGTGGTTCCTGGTTTCACTGCAGCTCTGAAGAGAATGTTAGCAAAGAGGTAATCGGGACAGTGCAAACAGTACTCAAAGACAGGGAGAGCAAGCTCTCTCTTGGCACTTTGGATGTGGGACATACAGCGAGATGTTTGCTGCTTTTACATTTGACTGCTGGGAGATTTACAGCACAAAGATAGCTAGTTGATTTGAAGCAGTTCCGAGAAAGTCTAAACATAATCCTCACTTTTCCCTCCTGGCACTTTCCCTGTAGGGGATACCGCAAGACGTTTCTGTATATTGGGCACTACGCTCTGCAGGGTGTTAGCAGAGACTTTCCCGGGACACTGAAACCCTATATCAGAGACACTGGGAAGAAGCCCCAATGTTCCCTCCAGGCACTTTCAGTGTGGGTGCCTTCTCCACGTGGTTCCTGGTTTCACTGCAGCTCTGAAGAGAATGTTAGCAAAGAGGTAATCGGGACAGTGCAAACAGTACTCAAAGACAGGGAGAGCAAGCTCTCTCTTGGCACTTTGGATGTGGGACATACAGCGAGATGTTTGCTGCTTTTGCGTTTGGCTGTTGGGAGATTTACAGCACAAAGATATCTAGTTGATTTGAAGCAGTTCCGAGAAAGTCTAAACATAATCCTCACTTTTCCCTCCTGGCACTTTCCCTGTAGGAGATACCTCAAGACGTTTCTGTATATTGGGCACAGCGCTCTGCAGGGTGTTAGCAGAGAGTTTCCCGGGACAGTGAAACCCTATATCAGAGACACTGAGAAGAAGCCCCAGTGTTCCCTCCAGGCACTTTCAGTGTGGGTGCCTTCTCCACGTGGTTCCTGGTTTCACTGCAGCTCTGAAGAGAATGTTAGCAAAGAGGTAATCGGGACAGTGCAAACAGTACTCAAAGACAGGGAGAGCAAGCTCTACATTACTTTCTTGGCACTTTGGATGTGGGACATACAGCGAGATGTTTGCTGCTTTTACGTTTGGCTGTTGGGAGATTTACAGCACAAAGATATCTAGTTGATTTGAAGCAGTTCCGAGAAAGTCTAAACATAATCCTCACTTTTCCCTCCTGGCACTTTCCCTGTAGGGGATACCGCAAGACGTTTCTGTATATTGGGCAGAGCACTCTGCAGGGTGTTAGCAGAGAGTTTCCCGGGAAAGTGAAACCCTATATCAGAGACACTGAGAAGAAGCCCCAATGTTCACTCCAGGCACTTTCAGTGTGGGTGCCTTCTCCACGTGGTTCCTGGTTTCACTGCAGCTCTGAAGAGAATGTTAGCAAAGAGGTAATCGGGACAGTGCAAACAGTACTCAAAGACAGGGAGAGCAAGCTCTCTCTTGGCACTTTGGATGTGGGACATACAGCGAGATGTTTGCTGCTTTTACATTTGGCTGTTGGGAGATTTACAGCACAAAGATATCTAGTTGATTTGAAGCAGTTCCGAGAAAGTCTAAACATAATCCTCACTTTTCCCTCCTGGCACTTTCCCTGTAGGGGATACCGCAAGACGTTTCTGTATATTGGGCACAGCGCTCTGCAGGGTGTTAGCAGAGACTTTCCCGGGACAGTAAAACCTGACATCAGAGACACTGAGAAGAAGCCCCAATGTTCCCTCCAGGCACTTTCAGTGTGGGTGCCTTCTCCACGTGGTTCCTGGTTTCACTGCAGCTCTGAAGAGAATGTTAGCAAAGAGGTAATCGGGACAGTGCAAACAGTATTCAAAGACAGGGAGAGCAAGCTCTACATTACTCTCTTGGCACTTTGGATGTGGGACATACAGCGAGATGTTTGCTGCTTTTACGTTTGGCTGTTGGGAGATTTACAGCACAAAGATATCTAGTTGATTTGAAGCAGTTCCGAGAAAGTCTAAACATAATCCTCACTATTCCCTCCTGGCACTTTCCCTGTAGGGGATACCGCAAGACGTTTCTGTATATTGGGCAGAGCACTCTGCAGGGTGTTAGCAGAGACTTTCCCGGGACAGTGAAACCCTATATCAGAGACACTGGGAAGAAGCCCCAATGTTCCCTCCAGGCACTTTCAGTGTGGGTGCCTTCTCCACGTGGTTCCTGGTTTCACTGCAGCTCTGAAGAGAATGTTAGCAAAGAGGTAATTGGGACAGTGCAAACAGTACTCAAAGACAGGGAGAGCAAGCTCTCTCTTGGCACTTTGGATGTGGGACATACAGCGAGATGTTTGCTGCTTTTACATTTGGCTGTTGGGAGATTTACAGCACAAAGATATCTAGTTGATTTGAAGCAGTTCCGAGAAAGTCTAAACATAATCCTCACTTTTCCCTCCTGGCACTTTCCCTGTAGGGGATACCGCAAGACGTTTCTGTATATTGGGCACTACGCTCTGCAGGGTGTTAGCAGAGACTTTCCCGGGACAGTGAAACCCTATATCAGAGACACTGAGAAGAAGCCCCAATGTTCCCTCCAGGCACTTTCAGTGTGGGTGCCTTCTCCACGTGGTTC
The DNA here is from genome assembly GCF_963924245.1 of Chroicocephalus ridibundus. Taxonomy (NCBI): domain Eukaryota; kingdom Metazoa; phylum Chordata; class Aves; order Charadriiformes; family Laridae; genus Chroicocephalus; species Chroicocephalus ridibundus. Next base: position 322,043 of record NW_026961451.1, on the reverse strand, counting down.
CTGGTTTCACTGCAGCTCTGAAGAGAATGTTAGCAAAGAGGTAATCGGGACAGTGCAAACAGTACTCAAAGACAGGGAGAGCAAGCTCTCTCGGCACTTTGGATGTGGGACATACAGCGAGATGTTTGCGGCTTTTACATTTGGCTGTTGGGAGATTTACAGCACAAAGATATCTAGTTGATTTGAAGCAGTTCCGAGAAAGTCTAAACATAATCCTCACTTTTCCCTCCTGGCACTTTCCCTGTAGGGGATACCGCAAGACGTTTCTGTACATTGGGCACAGCGCTCTGCAGGGTGTTAGCAGAGACTTTCCCGGGACAGTAAAACCTGACATCAGAGACACTGAGAAGAAGCCCCAATGTTCCCTCCAGGCACTTTCAGTGTGGGTGCCTTCTCCACGTGGTTCCTGGTTTCACTGCAGCTCTGAAGAGAATGTTAGCAAAGAGGTAATCGGGACAGTGCAAACAGTATTCAAAGACAGGGAGAGCAAGCTCTACATTACTCTCTTGGCACTTTGGATGTGGGACATACAGCGAGATGTTTGCTGCTTTTACGTTTGGCTGTTGGGAGATTTACAGCACAAAGATATCTAGTTGATTTGAAGCAGTTCCGAGAAAGTCTAAACATAATCCTCACTTTTCCCTCCTGGCACTTTCCCTGTAGGGGATACCGCAAGACGTTTCTGTATATTGGGCAGAGCACTCTGCAGGGTGTTAGCAGAGAGTTTCCCGGGACACTGAAACCCTATATCAGAGACACTGGGAAGAAGCCCCAATGTTCCCTCCAGGCACTTTCAGTGTGGGTGCCTTCTCCACGTGGTTCCTGGTTTCACTGCAGCTCTGAAGAGAATGTTAGCAAAGAGGTAATTGGGACAGTGCAAACAGTACTCAAAGACAGGGAGAGCAAGCTCTCTCTTGGCACTTTGGATGTGGGACATACAGCGAGATGTTTGCTGCTTTTACATTTGGCTGTTGGGAGATTTACAGCACAAAGATATCTAGTTGATTTGAAGCAGTTCCGAGAAAGTCTAAACATAATCCTCACTTTTCCCTCCTGGCACTTTCCCTGTAGGGGATACCGCAAGACGTTTCTGTATATTGGGCACTACGCTCTGCAGGGTGTTAGCAGAGACTTTCCCGGGACAGTGAAACCCTATATCAGAGACACTGAGAAGAAGCCCCAATGTTCCCTCCAGGCACTTTCAGTGTGGGTGCCTTCTCCACGTGGTTCCTGGTTTCACTGCAGCTCTGAAGAGAATGTTAGCAAAGAGGTAATCGGGACAGTGCAAACAGTACTCAAAGACAGGGAGAGCAAGCTCTACATTACTCTCTTGGCACTTTGGATGTGGGACATACAGCGAGATGTTTGCTGCTTTTACGTTTGGCTGTTGGGAGATTTACAGCACAAAGATATCTAGTTGATTTGAAGCAGTTCCGAGAAAGTCTAAACATAATCCTCACTTTTCCCTCCTGGCACTTTCCCTGTAGGGGATACCGCAAGACGTTTCTGTATATTGGGCACAGCGCTCTGCAGGGTGTTAGCAGAGACTTTCCCGGGACAGTAAAACCTGACATCAGAGACACTGAGAAGAAGCCCCAATGTTCCCTCCAGGCACTTTCAGTGTGGGTGCCTTCTCCACGTGGTTCCTGGTTTCACTGCAGCTCTGAAGAGAATGTTAGCAAAGAGGTAATCGGGACAGTGCAAACAGTACTCAAAGACAGGGAGAGCAAGCTCTCTCGGCACTTTGGATGTGGGACATACAGCGAGATGTTTGCTGCTTTTACATTTGGCTGTTGGGAGATTTACAGCACAAAGATATCTAGTTGATTTGAAGCAGTTCCGAGAAAGTCTAAACATAATCCTCACTTTTCCCTCCTGGCACTTTCCCTGTAGGAGATACCGCAAGACGTTTCTGTACATTGGGCACAGCGCTCTGCAGGGTGTTAGCAGAGAGTTTCCCGGGACAGTGAAACCCTATATCAGAGACACTGAGAAGAAGCCCCAATGTTCCCTCCAGGCACTTTCAGTGTGGGTGCCTTCTCCACGTGGTTCCTGGTTTCACTGCAGCTCTGAAGAGAATGTTAGCAAAGAGGTAATCGGGACAGTGCAAACAGTACTCAAAGACAGGGAGAGCAAGCTCTCTCTTGGCACTTTGGATGTGGGACATACAGCGAGATGTTTGCTGCTTTTACATTTGGCTGCTGGGAGATTTACAGCACAAAGATATCTAGTTGATTTGAAGCAGTTCCGAGAAAGTCTAAACATAATCCTCACTATTCCCTCCTGGCACTTTCCCTGTAGGGGATACCGCAAGACGTTTCTGTATATTGGGCACTACGCTCTGCAGGGTGTTAGCAGAGACTTTCCCGGGACAGTGAAACCCTATATCAGAGACACTGGGAAGAAGCCCCAATGTTCCCTCCAGGCACTTTCAGTGTGGGTGCCTTCTCCACGTGGTTCCTGGTTTCACTGCAGCTCTGAAGAGAATGTTAGCAAAGAGGTAATCGGGACAGTGCAAACAGTACTCAAAGACAGGGAGAGCAAGCTCTACATTACTCTCTTGGCACTTTGGATGTGGGACATACAGCGAGATGTTTGCTGCTTTTACGTTTGGCTGTTGGGAGATTTACAGCACAAAGATATCTAGTTGATTTGAAGCAGTTCCGAGAAAGTCTAAACATAATCCTCACTTTTCCCTCCTGGCACTTTCCCTGTAGGGGATACCGCAAGACGTTTCTGTATATTGGGCACAGCGCTCTGCAGGGTGTTAGCAGAGACTTTCCCGGGACAGTAAAACCTGACATCAGAGACACTGAGAAGAAGCCCCAATGTTCCCTCCAGGCACTTTCAGTGTGGGTGCCTTCTCCACGTGGTTCCTGGTTTCACTGCAGCTCTGAAGAGAATGTTAGCAAAGAGGTAATCGGGACAGTGCAAACAGTACTCAAAGACAGGGAGAGCAAGCTCTCTCGGCACTTTGGATGTGGGACATACAGCGAGATGTTTGCTGCTTTTACATTTGGCTGTTGGGAGATTTACAGCACAAAGATATCTAGTTGATTTGAAGCAGTTCCGAGAAAGTCTAAACATAATCCTCACTTTTCCCTCCTGGCACTTTCCCTGTAGGAGATACCGCAAGACGTTTCTGTACATTGGGCACAGCGCTCTGCAGGGTGTTAGCAGAGAGTTTCCCGGGACAGTGAAACCCTATATCAGAGACACTGAGAAGAAGCCCCAATGTTCCCTCCAGGCACTTTCAGTGTGGGTGCCTTCTCCACGTGGTTCCTGGTTTCACTGCAGCTCTGAAGAGAATGTTAGCAAAGAGGTAATCGGGACAGTGCAAACAGTACTCAAAGACAGGGAGAGCAAGCTCTCTCTTGGCACTTTGGATGTGGGACATACAGCGAGATGTTTGCTGCTTTTACATTTGGCTGCTGGGAGATTTACAGCACAAAGATATCTAGTTGATTTGAAGCAGTTCCGAGAAAGTCTAAACATAATCCTCACTATTCCCTCCTGGCACTTTCCCTGTAGGGGATACCGCAAGACGTTTCTGTATATTGGGCACTACGCTCTGCAGGGTGTTAGCAGAGACTTTCCCGGGACAGTGAAACCCTATATCAGAGACACTGGGAAGAAGCCCCAATGTTCCCTCCAGGCACTTTCAGTGTGGGTGCCTTCTCCACGTGGTTCCTGGTTTCACTGCAGCTCTGAAGAGAATGTTAGCAAAGAGGTAATCGGGACAGTGCAAACAGTACTCAAAGACAGGGAGAGCAAGCTCTCTCTTGGCACTTTGGATGTGGGACATACAGCGAGATGTTTGCTGCTTTTACATTTGGCTGTTGGGAGATTTACAGCACAAAGATATCTAGTTGATTTGAAGCAGTTCCGAGAAAGTCTAAACATAATCCTCACTTTTCCCTCCTGGCACTTTCCCTGTAGGGGATACCGCAAGACGTTTCTGTATATTGGGCACAGCGCTCTGCAGGGTGTTAGCAGAGACTTTCCCGGGACAGTAAAACCTGACATCAGAGACACTGAGAAGAAGCCCCAATGTTCCCTCCAGGCACTTTCAGTGTGGGTGCCTTCTCCACGTGGTTCCTGGTTTCACTGCAGCTCTGAAGAGAATGTTAGCAAAGAGGTAATCGGGACAGTGCAAACAGTACTCAAAGACAGGGAGAGCAAGCTCTCTCGGCACTTTGGATGTGGGACATACAGCGAGATGTTTGCTGCTTTTACATTTGGCTGTTGGGAGATTTACAGCACAAAGATATCTAGTTGATTTGAAGCAGTTCCGAGAAAGTCTAAACATAATCCTCACTTTTCCCTCCTGGCACTTTCCCTGTAGGAGATACCGCAAGACGTTTCTGTACATTGGGCACAGCGCTCTGCAGGGTGTTAGCAGAGAGTTTCCCGGGACAGTGAAACCCTATATCAGAGACACTGAGAAGAAGCCCCAATGTTCCCTCCAGGCACTTTCAGTGTAGGTGCCTTCTCCACGTGGTTCCTGGTTTCACTGCAGCTCTGAAGAGAATGTTAGCAAAGAGGTAATCGGGACAGTGCAAACAGTACTCAAAGACAGGGAGAGCAAGCTCTACATTACTCTCTTGGCACTTTGGATGTGGGACATACAGCGAGATGTTTGCTGCTTTTACGTTTGGCTGTTGGGAGATTTACAGCACAAAGATATCTAGTTGATTTGAAGCAGTTCCGAGAAAGTCTAAACATAATCCTCACTTTTCCCTCCTGGCACTTTCCCTGTAGGGGATACCGCAAGACGTTTCTGTATATTGGGCACAGCGCTCTGCAGGGTGTTAGCAGAGACTTTCCCGGGACAGTGAAACCCTATATCAGAGACACTGGGAAGAAGCCCCAATGTTCCCTCCAGGCACTTTCAGTGTGGGTGCCTTCTCCACGTGGTTCCTGGTTTCACTGCAGCTCTGAAGAGAATGTTAGCAAAGAGGTAATCGGGACAGTGCAAACAGTACTCAAAGACAGGGAGAGCAAGCTCTCTCGGCACTTTGGATGTGGGACATACAGCGAGATGTTTGCTGCTTTTACATTTGGCTGTTGGGAGATTTACAGCACAAAGATATCTAGTTGATTTGAAGCAGTTCCGAGAAAGTCTAAACATAATCCTCACTTTTCCCTCCTGGCACTTTCCCTGTAGGAGATACCGCAAGACGTTTCTGTACATTGGGCACAGCGCTCTGCAGGGTGTTAGCAGAGAGTTTCCCGGGACAGTGAAACCCTATATCAGAGACACTGAGAAGAAGCCCCAATGTTCCCTCCAGGCACTTTCAGTGTGGGTGCCTTCTCCACGTGGTTCCTGGTTTCACTGCAGCTCTGAAGAGAATGTTAGCAAAGAGGTAATCGGGACAGTGCAAACAGTACTCAAAGACAGGGAGAGCAAGCTCTCTCTTGGCACTTTGGATGTGGGACATACAGCGAGATGTTTGCTGCTTTTACATTTGGCTGCTGGGAGATTTACAGCACAAAGATATCTAGTTGATTTGAAGCAGTTCCGAGAAAGTCTAAACATAATCCTCACTTTTCCCTCCTGGCACTTTCCCTGTAGGGGATACCGCAAGACGTTTCTGTATATTGGGCACTACGCTCTGCAGGGTGTTAGCAGAGACTTTCCCGGGACAGTGAAACCCTATATCAGAGACACTGGGAAGAAGCCCCAATGTTCCCTCCAGGCACTTTCAGTGTGGGTGCCTTCTCCACGTGGTTCCTGGTTTCACTGCAGCTCTGAAGAGAATGTTAGCAAAGAGGTAATCGGGACAGTGCAAACAGTACTCAAAGACAGGGAGAGCAAGCTCTCTCTTGGCACTTTGGATGTGGGACATACAGCGAGATGTTTGCTGCTTTTGCGTTTGGCTGTTGGGAGATTTACAGCACAAAGATATCTAGTTGATTTGAAGCAGTTCCGAGAAAGTCTAAACATAATCCTCACTTTTCCCTCCTGGCACTTTCCCTGTAGGAGATACCGCAAGACGTTTCTGTATATTGGGCACAGCGCTCTGCAGGGTGTTAGCAGAGAGTTTCCCGGGACAGTAAAACCCGACATCAGAGACACTGAGAAGAAGCCCCAATGTTCCCTCCAGGCACTTTCAGTGTGGGTGCCTTCTCCACGTGGTTCCTGGTTTCACTGCAGCTCTGAAGAGAATGTTAGCAAAGAGGTAATCGGGACAGTGCAAACAGTACTCAAAGACAGGGAGAGCAAGCTCTACATTACTCTCTTGGCACTTTGGATGTGGGACATACAGCGAGATGTTTGCTGCTTTTACGTTTGGCTGTTGGGAGATTTACAGCACAAAGATATCTAGTTGATTTGAAGCAGTTCCGAGAAAGTCTAAACATAATCCTCACTTTTCCCTCCTGGCACTTTCCCTGTAGGGGATACCGCAAGACGTTTCTGTATATTGGGCACTACGCTCTGCAGGGTGTTAGCAGAGAGTTTCCCGGGACACTGAAACCCTATATCAGAGACACTGAGAAGAAGCCCCAATGTTCCCTCCAGGCACTTTCAGTGTGGGTGCCTTCTCCACGTGGTTCCTGGTTTCACTGCAGCTCTGAAGAGAATGTTAGCAAAGAGGTAATCGGGACAGTGCAAACAGTACTCAAAGACAGGGAGAGCAAGCTCTACATTACTCTCTTGGCACTTTGGATGTGGGACATACAGCGAGATGTTTGCTGCTTTTGCGTTTGGCTGTTGGGAGATTTACAGCACAAAGATATCTAGTTGATTTGAAGCAGTTCCGAGAAAGTCTAAACATAATCCTCACTTTTCCCTCCTGGCACTTTCCCTGTAGGGGATACCGCAAGACGTTTCTGTATATTGGGCACAGCGTTCTGCAGGGTGTTAGCAGAGATTTTCCCGGGACAGTAAAACCCGACATCAGAGACACTGAGAAGAAGCCCCAATGTTCCCTCCAGGCACTTTCAGTGTGGGTGCCTTCTCCACGTGGTTCCTGGTTTCACTGCAGCTCTGAAGAGAATGTTAGCAAAGAGGTAATCGGGACAGTGCAAACAGTACTCAAAGACAGGGAGAGCAAGCTCTCTCGGCACTTTGGATGTGGGACATACAGCGAGATGTTTGCTGCTTTTGCGTTTGGCTGTTGGGAGATTTACAGCACAAAGATATCTAGTTGATTTGAAGCAGTTCCGAGAAAGTCTAAACATAATCCTCACTATTCCCTCCTGGCACTTTCCCTGTAGGGGATACCGCAAGACGTTTCTGTATATTGGGCAGAGCACTCTGCAGGGTGTTAGCAGAGAGTTTCCCGGGACACTGAAACCCTATATCAGAGACACTGAGAAGAAGCCCCAATGTTCCCTCCAGGCACTTTCAGTGTGGGTGCCTTCTCCACGTGGTTCCTGGTTTCACTGCAGCTCTGAAGAGAATGTTAGCAAAGAGGTAATCGGGACAGTGCAAACAGTACTCAAAGACAGGGAGAGCAAGCTCTCTCGGCACTTTGGATGTGGGACATACAGCGAGATGTTTGCTGCTTTTGCGTTTGGCTGTTGGGAGATTTACAGCACAAAGATATCTAGTTGATTTGAAGCAGTTCCGAGAAAGTCTAAACATAATCCTCACTATTCCCTCCTGGCACTTTCCCTGTAGGGGATACCGCAAGACGTTTCTGTATATTGGGCAGAGCACTCTGCAGGGTGTTAGCAGAGAGTTTCCCGGGACACTGAAACCCTATATCAGAGACACTGAGAAGAAGCCCCAATGTTCCCTCCAGGCACTTTCAGTGTGGGTGCCTTCTCCACGTGGTTCCTGGTTTCACTGCAGCTCTGAAGAGAATGTTAGCAAAGAGGTAATCGGGACAGTGCAAACAGTACTCAAAGACAGGGAGAGCAAGCTCTCTCTTGGCACTTTGGATGTGGGACATACAGCGAGATGTTTGCTGCTTTTGCGTTTGGCTGTTGGGAGATTTACAGCACAAAGATATCTAGTTGATTTGAAGCAGTTCCGAGAAAGTCTAAACATAATCCTCACTTTTCCCTCCTGGCACTTTCCCTGTAGGGGATACCGCAAGACGTTTCTGTATATTGGGCAGAGCACTCTGCAGGGTGTTAGCAGAGAGTTTCCCGGGACACTGAAACCCTATATCAGAGACACTGAGAAGAAGCCCCAATGTTCCCTCCAGGCACTTTCAGTGTGGGTGCCTTCTCCACGTGGTTCCTGGTTTCACTGCAGCTCTGAAGAGAATGTTAGCAAAGAGGTAATCGGGACAGTGCAAACAGTACTCAAAGACAGGGAGAGCAAGCTCTCTCTTGGCACTTTGGATGTGGGACATACAGCGAGATGTTTGCTGCTTTTGCGTTTGGCTGTTGGGAGATTTACAGCACAAAGATATCTAGTTGATTTGAAGCAGTTCCGAGAAAGTCTAAACATAATCCTCACTTTTCCCTCCTGGCACTTTCCCTGTAGGGGATACCGCAAGACGTTTCTGTATATTGGGCACAGCGCTCTGCAGGGTGTTAGCAGAGAGTTTCCCGGGACAGTAAAACCCGACATCAGAGACACTGAGAAGAAGCCCCAATGTTCCCTCCAGGCACTTTCAGTGTGGGTGCCTTCTCCACGTGGTTCCTGGTTTCACTGCAGCTCTGAAGAGAATGTTAGCAAAGAGGTAATCGGGACAGTGCAAACAGTACTCAAAGACAGGGAGAGCAAGCTCTACATTACTCTCTTGGCACTTTGGATGTGGGACATACAGCGAGATGTTTGCTGCTTTTACGTTTGGCTGTTGGGAGATTTACAGCACAAAGATATCTAGTTGATTTGAAGCAGTTCCGAGAAAGTCTAAACATAATCCTCACTTTTCCCTCCTGGCACTTTCCCTGTAGGGGATACCGCAAGACGTTTCTGTATATTGGGCAGAGCACTCTGCAGGGTGTTAGCAGAGAGTTTCCCGGGACACTGAAACCCTATATCAGAGACACTGAGAAGAAGCCCCAATGTTCCCTCCAGGCACTTTCAGTGTGGGTGCCTTCTCCACGTGGTTCCTGGTTTCACTGCAGCTCTGAAGAGAATGTTAGCAAAGAGGTAATCGGGACAGTGCAAACAGTACTCAAAGACAGGGAGAGCAAGCTCTCTCTTGGCACTTTGGATGTGGGACATACAGCGAGATGTTTGCTGCTTTTACATTTGGCTGTTGGGGGATTTACAGCACAAAGATATCTAGTTGATTTGAAGCAGTTCCGAGAAAGTCTAAACATAATCCTCACTTTTCCCTCCTGGCACTTTCCCTGTAGGGGATACCGCAAGACGTTTCTGTATATTGGGCACTACGCTCTGCAGGGTGTTAGCAGAGACTTTCCCGGGACACTGAAACCCTATATCAGAGACACTGGGAAGAAGCCCCAATGTTCCCTCCAGGCACTTTCAGTGTGGGTGCCTTCTCCACGTGGTTCCTGGTTTCACTGCAGCTCTGAAGAGAATGTTAGCAAAGAGGTAATCGGGACAGTGCAAACAGTACTCAAAGACAGGGAGAGCAAGCTCTCTCTTGGCACTTTGGATGTGGGAGATACAGCGAGATGTTTGCTGCTTTTGCGTTTGGCTGTTGGGAGATTTACAGCACAAAGATATCTAGTTGATTTGAAGCAGTTCCGAGAAAGTCTAAACATAATCCTCACTTTTCCCTCCTGGCACTTTCCCTGTAGGGGATACCGCAAGACGTTTCTGTACATTGGGCACAGCGCTCTGCAGGGTGTTAGCAGAGAGTTTCCCGGGACAGTGAAACCCTATATCAGAGACACTGAGAAGAAGCCCCAGTGTTCCCTCCAGGCACTTTCAGTGTGGGTGCCTTCTCCACGTGGTTCCTGGTTTCACTGCAGCTCTGAAGAGAATGTTAGCAAAGAGGTAATCGGGACAGTGCAAACAGTACTCAAAGACAGGGAGAGCAAGCTCTCTCTTGGCACTTTGGATGTGGGACATACAGCGAGATGTTTGCTGCTTTTGCGTTTGGCTGTTGGGAGATTTACAGCACAAAGATATCTAGTTGATTTGAAGCAGTTCCGAGAAAGTCTAAACATAATCCTCACTTTTCCCTCCTGGCACTTTCCCTGTAGGGGATACCGCAAGACGTTTCTGTATATTGGGCACAGCGCTCTGCAGGGTGTTAGCAGAGACTTTCCCGGGACAGTAAAACCTGACATCAGAGACACTGAGAAGAAGCCCCAATGTTCCCTCCAGGCACTTTCAGTGTGGGTGCCTTCTCCACGTGGTTCCTGGTTTCACTGCAGCTCTGAAGAGAATGTTAGCAAAGAGGTAATCGGGACAGTGCAAACAGTACTCAAAGACAGGGAGAGCAAGCTCTACATTACTCTCTTGGCACTTTGGATGTGGGACATACAGCGAGATGTTTGCTGCTTTTGCGTTTGGCTGTTGGGAGATTTACAGCACAAAGATATCTAGTTGATTTGAAGCAGTTCCGAGAAAGTCTAAACATAATCCTCACTTTTCCCTCCTGGCACTTTCCCTGTAGGGGATACCGCAAGACGTTTCTGTATATTGGGCACTACGCTCTGCAGGGTGTTAGCAGAGACTTTCCCGGGACAGTGAAACCCTATATCAGAGACACTGGGAAGAAGCCCCAATGTTCCCTCCAGGCACTTTCAGTGTGGGTGCCTTCTCCACGTGGTTCCTGGTTTCACTGCAGCTCTGAAGAGAATGTTAGCAAAGAGGTAATCGGGACAGTGCAAACAGTACTCAAAGACAGGGAGAGCAAGCTCTCTCTTGGCACTTTGGATGTGGGACATACAGCGAGATGTTTGCTGCTTTTACATTTGGCTGTTGGGGGATTTACAGCACAAAGATATCTAGTTGATTTGAAGCAGTTCCGAGAAAGTCTAAACATAATCCTCACTTTTCCCTCCTGGCACTTTCCCTGTAGGGGATACCGCAAGACGTTTCTGTATATTGGGCACTACGCTCTGCAGGGTGTTAGCAGAGACTTTCCCGGGACAGTGAAACCCTATATCAGAGACACTGGGAAGAAGCCCCAATGTTCCCTCCAGGCACTTTCAGTGTGGGTGCCTTCTCCACGTGGTTCCTGGTTTCACTGCAGCTCTGAAGAGAATGTTAGCAAAGAGGTAATCGGGACAGTGCAAACAGTACTCAAAGACAGGGAGAGCAAGCTCTCTCTTGGCACTTTGGATGTGGGAGATACAGCGAGATGTTTGCTGCTTTTGCGTTTGGCTGTTGGGAGATTTACAGCACAAAGATATCTAGTTGATTTGAAGCAGTTCCGAGAAAGTCTAAACATAATCCTCACTTTTCCCTCCTGGCACTTTCCCTGTAGGGGATACCGCAAGACGTTTCTGTACATTGGGCACAGCGCTCTGCAGGGTGTTAGCAGAGAGTTTCCCGGGACAGTGAAACCCTATATCAGAGACACTGAGAAGAAGCCCCAGTGTTCCCTCCAGGCACTTTCAGTGTGGGTGCCTTCTCCACGTGGTTCCTGGTTTCACTGCAGCTCTGAAGAGAATGTTAGCAAAGAGGTAATCGGGACAGTGCAAACAGTACTCAAAGACAGGGAGAGCAAGCTCTCTCTTGGCACTTTGGATGTGGGACATACAGCGAGATGTTTGCTGCTTTTGCGTTTGGCTGTTGGGAGATTTACAGCACAAAGATATCTAGTTGATTTGAAGCAGTTCCGAGAAAGTCTAAACATAATCCTCACTTTTCCCTCCTGGCACTTTCCCTGTAGGGGATACCGCAAGACGTTTCTGTATATTGGGCACTACGCTCTGCAGGGTGTTAGCAGAGAGTTTCCCGGGACAGTGAAACCCTATATCAGAGACACTGGGAAGAAGCCCCAATGTTCCCTCCAGGCACTTTCAGTGTGGGTGCCTTCTCCACGTGGTTCCTGGTTTCACTGCAGCTCTGAAGAGAATGTTAGCAAAGAGGTAATCGGGACAGTGCAAACAGTACTCAAAGACAGGGAGAGCAAGCTCTCTCTTGGCACTTTGGATGTGGGACATACAGCGAGATGTTTGCTGCTTTTACGTTTGGCTGTTGGGAGATTTACAGCACAAAGATATCTAGTTGATTTGAAGCAGTTCCGAGAAAGTCTAAACATAATCCTCACTTTTCCCTCCTGGCACTTTCCCTGTAGGGGATACCGCAAGACGTTTCTGTATATTGGGCACTACGCTCTGCAGGGTGTTAGCAGAGACTTTCCCGGGACAGTGAAACCCTATATCAGAGACACTGGGAAGAAGCCCCAATGTTCCCTCCAGGCACTTTCAGTGTGGGTGCCTTCTCCACGTGGTTCCTGGTTTCACTGCAGCTCTGAAGAGAATGTTAGCAAAGAGGTAATCGGGACAGTGCAAACAGTACTCAAAGACAGGGAGAGCAAGCTCTCTCTTGGCACTTTGGATGTGGGAGATACAGCGAGATGTTTGCTGCTTTTGCGTTTGGCTGTTGGGAGATTTACAGCACAAAGATATCTAGTTGATTTGAAGCAGTTCCGAGAAAGTCTAAACATAATCCTCACTTTTCCCTCCTGGCACTTTCCCTGTAGGGGATACCGCAAGACGTTTCTGTATATTGGGCACTACGCTCTGCAGGGTGTTAGCAGAGACTTTCCCGGGACACTGAAACCCTATATCAGAGACACTGGGAAGAAGCCCCAATGTTCCCTCCAGGCACTTTCAGTGTGGGTGCCTTCTCCACGTGGTTCCTGGTTTCACTGCAGCTCTGAAGAGAATGTTAGCAAAGAGGTAATCGGGACAGTGCAAACAGTACTCAAAGACAGGGAGAGCAAGCTCTCTCTTGGCACTTTGGATGTGGGACATACAGCGAGATGTTTGCTGCTTTTGCGTTTGGCTGTTGGGAGATTTACAGCACAAAGATATCTAGTTGATTTGAAGCAGTTCCGAGAAAGTCTAAACATAATCCTCACTTTTCCCTCCTGGCACTTTCCCTGTAGGGGATACCGCAAGACGTTTCTGTATATTGGGCACTACGCTCTGCAGGGTGTTAGCAGAGACTTTCCCGGGACAGTGAAACCCTATATCAGAGACACTGGGAAGAAGCCCCAATGTTCCCTCCAGGCACTTTCAGTGTGGGTGCCTTCTCCACGTGGTTCCTGGTTTCACTGCAGCTCTGAAGAGAATGTTAGCAAAGAGGTAATCGGGACAGTGCAAACAGTACTCAAAGACAGGGAGAGCAAGCTCTCTCTTGGCACTTTGGATGTGGGACATACAGCGAGATGTTTGCTGCTTTTACATTTGGCTGTTGGGGGATTTACAGCACAAAGATATCTAGTTGATTTGAAGCAGTTCCGAGAAAGTCTAAACATAATCCTCACTTTTCCCTCCTGGCACTTTCCCTGTAGGGGATACCGCAAGACGTTTCTGTATATTGGGCACTACGCTCTGCAGGGTGTTAGCAGAGACTTTCCCGGGACAGTGAAACCCTATATCAGAGACACTGGGAAGAAGCCCCAGTGTTCCCTCCAGGCACTTTCAGTGTGGGTGCCTTCTCCACGTGGTTCCTGGTTTCACTGCAGCTCTGAAGAGAATGTTAGCAAAGAGGTAATCGGGACAGTGCAAACAGTACTCAAAGACAGGGAGAGCAAGCTCTCTCTTGGCACTTTGGATGTGGGAGATACAGCGAGATGTTTGCTGCTTTTGCGTTTGGCTGTTGGGAGATTTACAGCACAAAGATATCTAGTTGATTTGAAGCAGTTCCGAGAAAGTCTAAACATAATCCTCACTTTTCCCTCCTGGCACTTTCCCTGTAGGGGATACCGCAAGACGTTTCTGTACATTGGGCACAGCGCTCTGCAGGGTGTTAGCAGAGAGTTTCCCGGGACAGTGAAACCCTATATCAGAGACACTGAGAAGAAGCCCCAGTGTTCCCTCCAGGCACTTTCAGTGTGGGTGCCTTCTCCACGTGGTTCCTGGTTTCACTGCAGCTCTGAAGAGAATGTTAGCAAAGAGGTAATCGGGACAGTGCAAACAGTACTCAAAGACAGGGAGAGCAAGCTCTCTCTTGGCACTTTGGATGTGGGACATACAGCGAGATGTTTGCTGCTTTTGCGTTTGGCTGTTGGGAGATTTACAGCACAAAGATATCTAGTTGATTTGAAGCAGTTCCGAGAAAGTCTAAACATAATCCTCACTTTTCCCTCCTGGCACTTTCCCTGTAGGGGATACCGCAAGACGTTTCTGTATATTGGGCACTACGCTCTGCAGGGTGTTAGCAGAGACTTTCCCGGGACAGTGAAACCCTATATCAGAGACACTGGGAAGAAGCCCCAATGTTCCCTCCAGGCACTTTCAGTGTGGGTGCCTTCTCCACGTGGTTCCTGGTTTCACTGCAGCTCTGAAGAGAATGTTAGCAAAGAGGTAATCGGGACAGTGCAAACAGTACTCAAAGACAGGGAGAGCAAGCTCTCTCTTGGCACTTTGGATGTGGGACATACAGCGAGATGTTTGCTGCTTTTACGTTTGGCTGTTGGGAGATTTACAGCACAAAGATATCTAGTTGATTTGAAGCAGTTCCGAGAAAGTCTAAACATAATCCTCACTTTTCCCTCCTGGCACTTTCCCTGTAGGGGATACCGCAAGACGTTTCTGTATATTGGGCACTACGCTCTGCAGGGTGTTAGCAGAGACTTTCCCGGGACAGTGAAACCCTATATCAGAGACACTGGGAAGAAGCCCCAATGTTCCCTCCAGGCACTTTCAGTGTGGGTGCCTTCTCCACGTGGTTCCTGGTTTCACTGCAGCTCTGAAGAGAATGTTAGCAAAGAGGTAATCGGGACAGTGCAAACAGTACTCAAAGACAGGGAGAGCAAGCTCTCTCTTGGCACTTTGGATGTGGGAGATACAGCGAGATGTTTGCTGCTTTTGCGTTTGGCTGTTGGGAGATTTACAGCACAAAGATATCTAGTTGATTTGAAGCAGTTCCGAGAAAGTCTAAACATAATCCTCACTTTTCCCTCCTGGCACTTTCCCTGTAGGGGATACCGCAAGACGTTTCTGTATATTGGGCACTACGCTCTGCAGGGTGTTAGCAGAGACTTTCCCGGGACAGTGAAACCCTATATCAGAGACACTGGGAAGAAGCCCCAATGTTCCCTCCAGGCACTTTCAGTGTGGGTGCCTTCTCCACGTGGTTCCTGGTTTCACTGCAGCTCTGAAGAGAATGTTAGCAAAGAGGTAATCGGGACAGTGCAAACAGTACTCAAAGACAGGGAGAGCAAGCTCTCTCTTGGCACTTTGGATGTGGGACATACAGCGAGATGTTTGCTGCTTTTGCGTTTGGCTGTTGGGAGATTTACAGCACAAAGATATCTAGTTGATTTGAAGCAGTTCCGAGAAAGTCTAAACATAATCCTCACTATTCCCTCCTGGCACTTTCCCTGTAGGGGATACCGCAAGACGTTTCTGTATATTGGGCACTACGCTCTGCAGGGTGTTAGCAGAGACTTTCCCGGGACAGTGAAACCCTATATCAGAGACACTGGGAAGAAGCCCCAATGTTCCCTCCAGGCACTTTCAGTGTGGGTGCCTTCTCCACGTGGTTCCTGGTTTCACTGCAGCTCTGAAGAGAATGTTAGCAAAGAGGTAATCGGGACAGTGCAAACAGTACTCAAAGACAGGGAGAGCAAGCTCTCTCTTGGCACTTTGGATGTGGGACATACAGCGAGATGTTTGCTGCTTTTGCGTTTGGCTGTTGGGAGATTTACAGCACAAAGATATCTAGTTGATTTGAAGCAGTTCCGAGAAAGTCTAAACATAATCCTCACTTTTCCCTCCTGGCACTTTCCCTGTAGGGGATACCGCAAGACGTTTCTGTATATTGGGCACTACGCTCTGCAGGGTGTTAGCAGAGACTTTCCCGGGACAGTGAAACCCTATATCAGAGACACTGGGAAGAAGCCCCAATGTTCCCTCCAGGCACTTTCAGTGTGGGTGCCTTCTCCACGTGGTTCCTGGTTTCACTGCAGCTCTGAAGAGAATGTTAGCAAAGAGGTAATCGGGACAGTGCAAACAGTACTCAAAGACAGGGAGAGCAAGCTCTCTCGGCACTTTGGATGTGGGACATACAGCGAGATGTTTGCGGCTTTTACATTTGGCTGTTGGGAGATTTACAGCACAAAGATATCTAGTTGATTTGAAGCAGTTCCGAGAAAGTCTAAACATAATCCTCACTTTTCCCTCCTGGCACTTTCCCTGTAGGGGATACCGCAAGACGTTTCTGTACATTGGGCACAGCGCTCTGCAGGGTGTTAGCAGAGAGTTTCCCGGGAAAGTGAAACCCTATATCAGAGACACTGAGAAGAAGCCCCAATGTTCCCTCCAGGCACTTTCAGTGTGGGTGCCTTCTCCACGTGGTTCCTGGTTTCACTGCAGCTCTGAAGAGAATGTTAGCAAAGAGGTAATCGGGACAGTGCAAACAGTACTCAAAGACAGGGAGAGCAAGCTCTCGGCACTTTGGATGTGGGACATACAGCGAGATGTTTGCTGCTTTTGCGTTTGGCTGTTGGGAGATTTACAGCACAAAGATATCTAGTTGATTTGAAGCAGTTCCGAGAAAGTCTAAACATAATCCTCACTTTTCCCTCCTGGCACTTTCCCTGTAGGGGATACCGCAAGACGTTTCTGTATATTGGGCACTACGCTCTGCAGGGTGTTAGCAGAGACTTTCCCGGGACAGTGAAACCCTATATCAGAGACACTGGGAAGAAGCCCCAATGTTCCCTCCAGGCACTTTCAGTGTGGGTGCCTTCTCCACGTGGTTCCTGGTTTCACTGCAGCTCTGAAGAGAATGTTAGCAAAGAGGTAATCGGGACAGTGCAAACAGTACTCAAAGACAGGGAGAGCAAGCTCTCTCTTGGCACTTTGGATGTGGGACATACAGCGAGATGTTTGCTGCTTTTACGTTTGGCTGTTGGGAGATTTACAGCACAAAGATATCTAGTTGATTTGAAGCAGTTCCGAGAAAGTCTAAACATAATCCTCACTTTTCCCTCCTGGCACTTTCCCTGTAGGGGATACCGCAAGACGTTTCTGTATATTGGGCACTACGCTCTGCAGGGTGTTAGCAGAGAGTTTCCCGGGACACTGAAACCCTATATCAGAGACACTGGGAAGAAGCCCCAATGTTCCCTCCAGGCACTTTCAGTGTGGGTGCCTTCTCCACGTGGTTCCTGGTTTCACTGCAGCTCTGAAGAGAATGTTAGCAAAGAGGTAATCGGGACAGTGCAAACAGTACTCAAAGACAGGGAGAGCAAGCTCTCTCTTGGCACTTTGGATGTGGGACATACAGCGAGATGTTTGCTGCTTTTGCGTTTGGCTGTTGGGAGATTTACAGCACAAAGATATCTAGTTGATTTGAAGCAGTTCCGAGAAAGTCTAAACATAATCCTCACTATTCCCTCCTGGCACTTTCCCTGTAGGGGATACCGCAAGACGTTTCTGTATATTGGGCAGAGCACTCTGCAGGGTGTTAGCAGAGACTTTCCCGGGACACTGAAACCCTATATCAGAGACACTGAGAAGAAGCCCCAATGTTCCCTCCAGGCACTTTCAGTGTGGGTGCCTTCTCCACGTGGTTCCTGGTTTCACTGCAGCTCTGAAGAGAATGTTAGCAAAGAGGTAATCGGGACAGTGCAAACAGTACTCAAAGACAGGGAGAGCAAGCTCTCTCTTGGCACTTTGGATGTGGGACATACAGCGAGATGTTTGCTGCTTTTGCGTTTGGCTGTTGGGAGATTTACAGCACAAAGATATCTAGTTGATTTGAAGCAGTTCCGAGAAAGTCTAAACATAATCCTCACTTTTCCCTCCTGGCACTTTCCCTGTAGGGGATACCGCAAGACGTTTCTGTATATTGGGCACTACGCTCTGCAGGGTGTTAGCAGAGACTTTCCCGGGACAGTGAAACCCTATATCAGAGACACTGAGAAGAAGCCCCGATGTTCCCACCAGGCACTTTCAGTGTGGGTGCCTTCTCCACGTGGTTCCTGGTTTCACTGCAGCTCTGAAGAGAATGTTAGCAAAGAGGTAATCGGGACAGTGCAAACAGTACTCAAAGACAGGGAGAGCAAGCTCTCTCTTGGCACTTTGGATGTGGGACATACAGCGAGATGTTTGTTGCTTTTGCGTTTGGCTGTTGGGAGATTTACAGCACAAAGATATCTAGTTGATTTGAAGCAGTTCCGAGAAAGTCTAAACATAATCCTCACTTTTCCCTCCTGGCACTTTCCCTGTAGGAGATACCGCAAGACGTTTCTGTACATTGGGCACAGCGCTCTGCAGGGTGTTAGCAGAGACTTTCCCGGGACAGTGAAACCCTATATCAGAGACACTGGGAAGAAGCCCCAAAGTTCCCTCCAGGCACTTTCAGTGTGGGTGCCTTCTCCACGTGGTTCCTGGTTTCACTGCAGCTCTGAAGAGAATGTTAGCAAAGAGGTAATCGGGACAGTGCAAACAGTACTCAAAGACAGGGAGAGCAAGCTCTCTCGGCACTTTGGATGTGGGACATACAGCGAGATGTTTGCGGCTTTTACATTTGGCTGTTGGGAGATTTACAGCACAAAGATATCTAGTTGATTTGAAGCAGTTCCGAGAAAGTCTAAACATAATCCTCACTTTTCCCTCCTGGCACTTTCCCTGTAGGAGATACCGCAAGACGTTTCTGTATATTGGGCACAGCGCTCTGCAGGGTGTTAGCAGAGACTTTCCCGGGACAGTGGTCTGCAAACTGCATTTGGCTGTTGGGAGAACAAGCGGTTCCCAAAGAGCTTTAGAACAAGGCATAGTTTTCCCTGCTGGCTCTTTGGGCGTGGGAGCGGTCTCCAGTGATATGACCATTTTTGGGCCTGGCGTGGCGCCAAGTGGGAAAGTGTGGTTTTGAGGCTGAAGGCAGCAGGAAAGCCTGCAGCCCCCAGGTGTGTGGGGCTACGCAAGCGGTTCCCAAAGAGCTTTAGAACAAGGCATAGTTTTCCCTGCTGGCTCTTTGGGCATGGGACCAGTCTCCAGACATATGGCCATTTTTGGGCCTGGCGCGGCGCCAAGTGGGAAAGGGTGGTTTTGAGGCTGAAGGCAGCAGGAAAGCCTGCAGCCCCCAGGTGTGTGGGGCTACGCAAGCGGTTCCCAAAGAGCTTTAGAACAAGGCATAGTTTTCCCTGCTAGCTCTTTGGGCGTGGGACCAGTCTCCAGACATATGGCCATTTTTGGGCCTGGCGAGGGGCCAAGTGGGAAAGGGGGGTTTTGAGGCTGAAGGCAGCAGGAAAGCCTGCAGCCCCCAGGTCTGTGGGGCTACGCAAGCGGTTCCCAAAGAGCTTTAGAACAAGGCATAGTTTTCCCTGCTGGCTCTTTGGGCGTGGGACCAACCTCCATACATATGGCCATTTTTGTGCCTGGTGCGGCGCCAAGTGGGAAAGGGTGGTTTTGAGGCTGAAGGCAGCAGGAAAGCCTGCAGCCCCCAGGTGTGTGGGGCTACGCAAGCGGTTCCCAAAGAGCTTTAGAACAAGGCATAGTTTTCCCTGCTGGCTCTTTGGGCGTGGGACCAACCTCCAGACATATGGCCATTTTTGTGCCTGCCGTGACGCCATGTGGGAAAGGTGGGTATGAGACTGAAGGCAGCAGGAAAGCCTGCAGCCCGCAGGTCTGTGGGGCCACGCAAGCGGTTCCCAAAGAGCTTTAGAACAAGGCATAGTTTTCCCTGCTGGCTCTTTGGGCGTGGGACCAACCTCCAGACATATGGCCATTTTTGGGCCTGGCGCGATGCCATGTGGAAAAGGGTGGTATTGAGGCTGAAGGCAGCAGGAAAGCCTGCAGCCCCCAGGTGTGTGGGGCTACGCAAGCGGTTCCCAAAGAGCTTTAGAACAAGGCATAGTTTTCCCTGCTGGCTCTTTGGGCGTGGGAGCGGTCTCCAGAGATATGGCCATTTTTGGGCCTGGCGTGGCGCCAAGTGGGAAAGGGTGGTTTTGAGGCTGAAGTCAGCAGAAAAGCCTGCAGCCCCCAGGTGTGTGGGGCTACGCAAACGGTTCCCAAAGAGCTTTAGAACAAGGCATAGTTTTCCCTGCTGGCTCTTTGGGCGTGGGACCAGTCTCCTGACATATGGCCATTTTTACCTGGCGTGACGCCATGTGGGAAAGGGTGGTTTTGAGGCTGAAGGCAGCAGGAAAGCCTGCAGCCCCCAGGTGTGTGGGGCTACGCAAGCGGTTCCCAAAGAGCTTTAGAACAAGGCATAATTTTCTCTGCTGGCTATTGGGGCGTGGGACCAGTCTCCAGAGATATGACCATTTTTGGGCCTGGCGTGGCGCCAAGTGGGAAAGGGTGGTTTTGAGGCTGAAGGCAGCAGGAAAGCCTGCAGCCCCCAGGTGTGTGGGGCTACGCAAGCGGTTCCAAAAGAGCTTTAGAACAAGGCATAGTTTTCCCTGCTGGCTCCATGGGCGTGTGACCAACCTCCATACATATGGCCATTTTTGGGCCTGGCGCGGCGCCAAGTGGGAAAGGGTGGTTTTGAGGCTGAAGGCAGCAGGAAAGCCTGCAGCCCACAGGTCTGTGGGGCTACGCAAGCGGTTCCAAAAGAGCTTTAGAACAAGGCATAGTTTTCCGTGCTGGCTCTTTGGGCGTGGGACCAGTCTCCAGACATATGGCCATTTTTGGGCCTGGCTCGATGCCAAGTAGGAAAGGGTGGTTTTGAGGCTGAAGGCAGCAGGAAAGCCTGCAGCCCCCAGGTGTGTCGGGCTACGCAAACGGTTCCCAAAGAGCTTTAGAACAAGGCATAGTTTTCCGTGCTGGCTCTTTGGGCGTGGGACCAGTCTCCAGACATATGGCCATTTATGTGCCTGGCGCGATGCCAAGTAGGAAAGGGTGCTTTTGAGTCTGAAGGCAGCAGGAAAGCCTGCAGCCCCCAGGTGTCTGGGGCTACGCAAGCGGTTCCCAAAGAGCTTTAGAACAAGGCATAGTTTTCCCTGCTGGCTCTTTGGGCGTGGGACCAACCTCCAGACATATGGCCATTTTTGTGCCTGACGCGGCGCCAAGTGGGAAAGGGTGCTTTTGAGGCTGAAGGCAGCAGGAAAGCCTGCAGCCCCCAGGTGTGTGGGGCTACGCAAGCGGTTCCCAAAGAGCTTTAGAACAAGGCATAGTTTTCCCTGCTGGCTCTTTGGGCATGGGACCAGTCTCCAGACATATGGCCATTTTTGGGCCTGGCTTGGCGCCATGTGGGAAAGGGTGGTTTTGAGGCTGAAGGCAGCAGGAAAGCCTGCAGCCCCCAGGTGTGTGGGGCTACGCTAGCCGTTCCCAAAGAGCTTTAGAACAAGGCATAGTTTTCCGTGCTGGCTCTTTGGGCGTGGGACCAGTCTCCAGACATATGGCCATTTTTGGGCCTGGCGCGGCGCCAAGTGGGAAAGCGTGCTTTTGAGGCTGAAGGCAGCAGGAAAGCCTGCAGCCCCCAGGTGTGTGAGGCTACGCAAACGGTTCCCAAAGAGCTTTAGAACAAGGCATAGTTTTCCCTGCTGGCTCTTTGGGCGTGGGACCAGTCTCCAGACATATGGCCATTTTTGTGCCTGGGTGACGCCATGTGGAAAAGGGTGGTTTTGAGGCTGAAGGCAGCAGGAAAGCCTGCAGCCCCCAGGTGTGTGAGGCTACGCAAACGGTTCCCAAAGAGCTTTAGAACAAGGCATAGTTTTCCCTGCTGGCTCTTTGGGCGTGGGACCAGTCTCCAGACATATGGCCATTTATGTGCCTGGCGCGATGCCAAGTAGGAAAGGGTGCTTTTGAGTCTGAAGGCAGCAGGAAAGCCTGCAGCCCCCAGGTGTCTGGGGCTACGCAAGCGGTTCCCAAAGAGCTTTAGAACAAGGCATAGTTTTCCCTGCTGGCTCTTTGGGCGTTGGACCATTCTCCAGACATATGGCCATTTTTGGGCCTGGCGCGGCGCCAAGTGGGAAAGGGTGGTTTTGAGGCTGAAGGCAGCAGGAAAGCCTGCAGACCCCAGGTCTGTGGGGCTACGCAAGCGGTTCCCAAAGAGCTTTAGAACAAGGCATAGTTTTCCCTGCTGG